>NW_010428788.1:11566-42241 GCF_000710305.1 Buceros rhinoceros silvestris | reverse complement strand
AGAGAAAGAAATGCTTAACCTGGGAGCGGGAAGCAATGTTGCTCTTGCCTTGGGTTGAAGACCAGCTCCTGCAAGGCCAAGGCAGGAGTTTAACCTCCCCGGCAGCGCGGGGAGCTGGGGCAGAGCGAGTGCGTTAACTCTCCTTACGGCTGCGCGCTGCAGCTGCTGCCGCATTGACCCTGCTCTGGGACAGCGTCGGGCTCCGCTCCAGTGCGGGCAGGCAGGGGCTGTCAGCACAGCCCAGCCCTTACAGCACCACGCGCTACCCGTTTGCTGGGGGGAGAAGAGCAGCCCCCTGCTCCCGGAGCACCATTTAACCTCCTGGAGATGCTCAGGGATGCACTGACTGAAAGTGAAACGGCGCCAGAGCCAAACAAGGCGGCGTAGCCATGTCCCATGGCACCCGGGCAGTGGGGACAAGCCTATCAGCACCCTGGTAATGGAGGGGCCATGCTGGATGAGGACAAGGAGGGGACAGAAGCCGCCTTCTCCTTGCACACCTTGACATGCTGCTTCTAAGACTGGGGAAACCTGGCATGGCTTCCAGCCCCTCTCTACCTAAATTGCCTTCCCTAGGCCTGTTCCCTGGGCTTTTCCCACCTTCCCCACCCCTACAGCCCATCTTGCAGCCCCAGCATGAGCTCATGTCCACTCAGATCCACCCCACAGGACTATGGTTTTCTCCTACCCTCCTGCCTGCACCCAGCTCCTAAGCAGCAGCAGCAGAGGGGAAGGAAAAGAGGATTTTTTGGACTGTGAGCTTTCTGAAGGAGAACTTGGATCAGTGCTGCTTCGAGAGAGAAGATGGGACAGCAGGGACAAAGCGGGGAGATGGAGATGCAGGATGGGGGATTCTGACAGCATCACATGGGATGGGATAGGCTCAGGTGCTGCAGGGCAGGACAGAGAGAGATGCAGCATTTGAGAAGGGTGAGGACTGCAACAGCAGTTTGGCAGGGCAAGGAGCTGCTGACAGCTACATCTGGAGTGTAAACGAGGGCCAGTGGAATAGAAACTGTCTAGAGAAACCTGAGAGCATTGCCTGCTCTCTGCTGTCCCTGATGCTTGCAGTCTTTCCTGCTTTGGGGGAGAGGTGGAAGGTCCCAGCTGCAGCCACAGACATTGCCTAACCCACAGGTTTCTCCCAGCCTCTCCAGTGTTCCTGGATTTGGTTCTTCCCACCTCCTCCCAAGCCCTCATCTGCATCTCTCCTGGTGGTGCTCAGCTCTTGCACATGACCCCAGTCGAAGATGCAGCACAGAGCATCTCCATGGTGGGTGGTTACACTATGCATCGCCTACTGGAAATGTTGGGAGTAGGGAAGAAGAAAGGAAAAATAAATAGAAGCAGAAAAACAGCCTCCAGGCTTTGCCTCCGTTTTTGTAAAACTGCAACTAAGTGACAACAAAACTGGGGAAATCAGGGCTTTTCCCGTTCTGCTCTACACAGGCTTAATTCCCAAAAGGAGTGGAACATGAGAGGCTGGGGGTGCAAGAACAAGGCACATGCATCTCCCCTTATAGACCTCCCAAAATCTTAACCTGGGAGCACTGAGGAAAGCGGGGAGAAACTTGCCAAGTGGAAGCCTCCCTGTAAGCAGCAGGTTAAGACAGGTTTCCTTGGATACAGGGAGCACTCCAGCTGTTTAGCAAATGGCCAAGAGGAAACCCCAGCCTTGCTTTACAAAACAGGCAGGGATTGATGCCACCTTCTCCTGGCTGCCGGGCAGCTGGGAAGAGGATGCTCCAGGTGCCGACTGCAGGAGGAGGGGACACCAGCTGTGGGAAGTGTGCTGGTGCCTGCTGGGCTGGGATGTAGGCAACGCGGGGTTGGGTTCTTGTCCTGCACTGATTTTCAAGATGGTCCATTGCAAAGCGCTCATCTCTAGTGAGTGGATGAGGAAGGTCTGGCTTTGGGTAATTTAGTGCCAAGGAGGGTGTACCTGAAGGTCCTGAGGAATACTCTTGTGTCTGCATTTGCATCCCAAGCTGTGTCCCACGAGCGGGAATGCGGCATCTTGCAGCCTGCCAAGCTGCCTGGCCAGGAGCTGTGATGGGCAGCTAGAGATGTCCCTGCCCAGAGAGGTGAAAGGGTTTTTCCAAGTAATTAAGAAAGCAGCAGGGGCTGAGAGAGGGCTTGTGAGGAAACACGACATGCAGCTCTGTTCATCGCTGAAAACACAAGTTGCAAACAGCTTCCACAGGAAACACAAGATAGAAGAAACTCATGCATAAGAGAGGGAGCAGATCTTCTGTCCTTCAAACTCACCCTGCGAGCCTGGCCTCCAAATTCAGAAGATGTTGAGAGACACAAGCCTGATGGGGAGGTGTTGAGACAGTGGTGGTGATCTTGGGAAAGAACGTTCATCTCCCTGTGTGTCCGTGGCAGCACAGCAAACCGAAGGGGGCTGGCTGGAAAAAGGATGATGAGGTGCAAGGAGTCTCCTGCTTATTCAGTATGGCACTTTCTTCCGTTTTTAGCTGATTATTTTCTGGAGGGGGCTAGGCTGAGGCAATGAGAATCTGCATGGGAGATGAGAGTGCCACTAGGACAACTGAGCAAAGTTTGGTGGCCTTCAAAACAAAGCCAACGAGGCTAGTCTAACTGGAGGGGGAAGGCATGCTGCTGTGTGTGTCTTTGCTAGATGTTCAGTTGTCACAGTCCAGAAATTCCCAGGATAGTGACAGAGAGCCCTGGCTGGGCTCCCCCAGCCATTTTTCAACTCCGCTGCATCTTCGCTTCGTCAAGTCATCGTTAGGCAACCACTCAAGGATGACACCGGCAGCAGCACAAGGGAAAGCACAGCTTTCACATCAATGCACGTGGCTTGACAATGCAAATAGCTTGGGATATACAGTGCATAAGTATATATTATTAAGCAGCAATAAATGAATGAATTTCCCGTACTTGCCCGGTGGGTAGGGGAGGGAGGATTCAGGAAAGACCTGAGGAACCAACAGCCTGATTCACTCCCTTCTCAGCTTGTCTCTATCGAGTGGCTCGTTTGCCCCGGGTGTTTGAAATTGATTCAATTAAGATTCTTTGTGCATTCAGGTATAATAAAACAGGGACAATTAAACCTAATAAAACTCAGGTAGCTGTGTCCTACCCTCCATATGCTTTCTTGTTCCTCTTACAGCCTCCCATGAGAGGCCAGGGCATGCTTTACAGATCTAAATGGGGCAGGGCAGGGGTCAGCCAACACAGCCCTGCTCCGGGCAGTCTCAGATATCCAAAACCCCACAGAGAAGAGATAGACAACCAGCTCCCGTGCCTGTACTCGCCCAGAGATCTGCCTAGGTGCAGAGGTGGCCTAGGATAGGTGGGTTGGGACAGCTGGAGGACTAATAATAGGAAACATGGGGAAAGTATTAGATGAGAGTCTCCCCAGTTACAGGTGGGCCCAAGCTGAGCAGATGAAGCTAGGTGGGAAGTAAACACTTTGTAAAAAATCCATTCAAGTAAACAATCCATTGAAGAAACCCGGGAGCTCATGGTGCTTCTGAAGACCAGATGACACAGAGAAATCCCAAAGCATCCTCTTGAAGACAAGCCCTGAAGTGAGTAGGCAATAAGGTGCTCCCAGTACTGTCAATAAAGAAGTGGGAGAGGCAAATGCACTCAGCGGGCACTGCCACAGAGAGATCCCATAAAGGTCTGGGTCCAGTGCCATGGGTGCACATCCGGGCTTCTAGCAGCTGCAATGGTGGGAGGAAGGAACAGACCCTAGCTTGATCTTCTCACAGGTTCCAATCATCACCTTGGAGCATCTCTTGTGCACACAGTGGAGGACCAAGGCCACATCATATCAAAGGCAGAGTTTAGGACCCGAGAAGTTAAATGGAGAGCACTTCATTCCTTCCCTAGAACTGGATGAAGAGTGTGTGGTTATGAACATGGCCATCAATGAACCACAAAGCCTTTTAGCATTCATTATTTGCAACAGCTGCTGAACAAACAAATGCAACCACATCAGTCACCGGACTCATCCCCACATGAAAGCTGTTTGCATCAACCAACGCCTCCCCCTCAGGAAAAACAGCTAACACTGAGGGAGTGTGGTGCAAATCCATCCCCCCTTTCCTTCTATAGACTTGTCAGTAAGAGACAAAATGGGGTATCTCACCTCTCCCTGTCTCTATCACACCCCCTTAAAGGGGGTCATCGTGGTCCTTGAGTTATCGCTGCAGGCCACATCATCTTCCCTATGTCAGCTGAGTAAGTACCACTCACAGGCAGGTTTGGGAGAAGCGTGCACCTCCCCACCAGACTCCCATTTGCCACCAGCAGCAGGGAACAACTGAGGCTCATAACAAGAGCACCAAGACTTAGAGGTCAGATCAACGTGGGAACCTTCAGCCCTGCATCACATGCCCATGACGTAGAAGGGATCCAAGGGTGGATGTCAGCTCAACTGAGGGTCAAAAAGAGGAGGCTCTTTGGGGTGGCCAGGGGGGGTTGCCTGGCACCCTGAGGGCTGGTTTCACTGAGCAGGTGATGGGTTCCCTTGGCACAGCAGACAGTGAAGAACCTCGAAGATGCCTTTTCCCAACCACAGACCTGCCCTGACTTTGGAGTGAGGGCTCGTGCTTTGCCAGCACACAGGGGCCCCTGACCCCCTCCAACTGCTTGCCTGTTTATCCTCAGGCTGCCAGCTTAACAGAATCGTTTATGTATTTATTTTATTGGTCTATCTTTCTTTTCTCCCCCTTCTACCCTTCTCTCTTTTCCCTTTTGTCTTTTTTTTTTTTTAAATGAGTTGTGCCGCTCTTCTTGGTAAAGCACTTTAATCCATTTTAATGCCCCAGTTCTGCTCCTCAGTGACAGCCTGGTGGTTAGTCTAATGCGTCCCGCTCACCTCGGGGTTACTAATGAGGTCACAGAGAAGGCAATCTCCAAACTGAATAATTCACTAATCAGATGCTGCAGACTCCAGTGGTAAAATTTATTTCTGACACCTAAACAGCAAATGGGTTTGTGGACACACACACATGCACGTGCCTACACTCATGCTGCTTCTCTTTTTCTTTCTTCAGAGCTATTTTGGCTGAATTGGTGCTGTGCCATACGTTTAACGACGGGTCTCACCACGGGGAAGACTGGCTCACCTTGAACTAGTGTGATGGGCAGGTGCATTGAGCAGCTCAATGGAGTGGCTGGGTGAGCATCATGAGACAAAGATCTGGAGGCAGAGGCACAGAGACCATCTGCTGCCAGTTTTCTCCTGGCCTTAGGCTTGGGGGAACAGCCTGGCCAGCTATCGGGAGGGACTCATGGTTGATTCAGATACAGGGAGCTAAGGATTCATGGGACTAAGGGCTAGATTTAGTCTCTTGTATCTTTATAGCTGGAAAATAGCCAAAACACACATTGAAACTAAGCATCCAGCCTGTGGAGGGTTTGGTGCTGGCATTACTAATCTCATACTCTGTCCCCTCTAGGACAAGTCTCCCAGATCTCCACTCACCTCTGCCACGTTGTATTATCCAATTCACATCACATGAGTTCCCTTGTGTGCCTTTGCTGTATTGAAAGCAATGTCCATTACTTCTACATGCCACCCCCAAGCATCTCTGAGAGAGGAAAGAGTAATAATCCAATTAATTAGTATTGCTAATAATAAGTCACAGGGAGTCATTAATAATAATTAACACTCCATATTCCTGGAGGAGGCAGCAGTCCGAGAAATTTTGCTTCTCTGTTGCTAAGCCAGAAAACAGGTTGTTGTTGTTACAAGCCTAGTGAGTCCCTGGCATGGGGCACATGTGGGCAAAACCTCCCCCTTGCCTTGGACCTGAACCAATACTGCCTCAGCAGACAGCCAGAGCTGGAAAGCCCCGGGAGGCTCCACCAATACCATCTATGTCTGACCTCTGCTGCACAGGGGCTGCTTTTCTCTTGAAATTGCCCATCTTCCTCCTGATGGTTCTTCTGCAAGGGAAGGAAGGAAGGCCTGGAGCCATCTGGGGGGCAAACAGCTCTGTGGATGGGAAGTGGAAGGGCTAGAGATGGTAAGCTCTGACTGAGGAGGATCTCATCAGGTGCAGGAGGGCTGTGACAGCTCTTACCAACTGGATTTGGGCTGTGCTGTGCAGGAAGAGAGGGCACAGAGCTCTCCCTGAGAAGAGTAGCTCCCCATCAAAATAAGCTGGAGTTGCTCTGAAAAGGGGTGGTGAGGACATGGAAATGGAGCTGAACACATAGAGAGGCCCATCCAGGAGTCTGTCTGGAGAAGGAATAAGTGCTAGACCTGGCTGCAATGTTGCTGAAAGCTTTGTCCCAGCCAAACAAGTTGGTTTCCACAGCCAGGAAAGGTGAGAGGACACAAGGGAGCGGGTCTGCAGATGGAGCATTGGGGATACAGGATGCTGAAGTGTCCAGGAGTGAAAATAATTCAAGCAGAGACGGGATCTGAATCTGTTCTCCCCAGCCCTGAGCCAGTGCCCTGCACACCAGCCCAGTCCTCCTCTCAGCTCCTGAAGCTTCAGTTTTCCTCAGAAAAGAATCAAACAAGATCTGAGAGCAGTGACAAACTCAGCTTTCTCGTCCTGTGACCAGCTCTAGTAATTACACAGATAAGTGCTTATCTGTGACAGGGCCTGTACAAATTAGCTATATGGTTTGGCACATCACCACTTTTCTGGAGATCCAGAAGATGAGGTTAACCACAAAGAGGCAAGGTGCAGCAGAGGTGGCTCAGTGGGCATCCAGGTCCAGCAGCCAGCACTAAAATTCCACATGCAAACTTTTGATAACCCATCCCTGGTGTGAGATGCTGCCATGCTAGCACCACAGGGCACTTGTGGGTCTAAAGAAGAATGTAGGTCTCCCTCTGATTTAGAGGCTCAGGCCAAGGAAGATCCTGATGGAGCCAGAGCAGCTGCAGCCAGTGAGGTTCCCCACCCCAGACACCCACAGCTCTGGACAGGGAAGAGCTGCGGGTGGTCATGGAGCTCCCACCCCCCTGCCTGGAAGGAGGGGTCAAGCAGGGGTGAATGAGCTCATCCTCACCAGAAGTCACCCTTTGATGTCCATCTGTTCCCCTGGGGTGCAGATCACATATGGCCCAAACGCAGAGCAAACCCTAAGATGCAACATGAGCAGGGAGTGAAATTCCCTTGCTGCTTCCTTTTGGTAGCGCTTTCACGATGACCCCTTTTTGCAGTGGCGCTTCAGCAATGCCTCTTTTTACGGCCGGGGATGAGGAAGCAGTAAATCCAGGTTCCAGGCTAACGCAACATGGAGCCAAAATGGCCCAGTGATGAAATGTCTCAGCACAAGCAACAACCTGACAAGATGCCATCTCTTCTGAAAAAGAGTCCACAGCGAAGCAGCGTGAGCCCCAGCCTGGCTCTGGGGAGGAGAGAAGCATGCAGGGGACAACAGTGAGAGCAAAATGATGCAGGTGTCACAAGCACAACAAGGTGGTGAAAGGGAAACTTCAAGCCCTGGAGAATCCAGGAGAAACAACCCCCACCAACTGGAGCAGGGTACCAGGGGCCAAGAGAGCCTCCTCTGAGTGCCGGGCACTGCCAGGATCCCCGACCAGCTGCTGAGCAAGATTCTGTGATAAATGATTGCATTAGTCCGGACAGCTTCTCATTTTCCTCCAATCTGGCCTGGCTGCCCTCTTAGCACGGGGCTCCTGATAACATTTCTCCCTTCACTGACTTCATTTTTCCTGTTAGGTTGTCAAGCTGTCAGGGGGAAGAAAGGAGAAGCATGGACAAGGCTGTTACTGTCTGTGCTCTGAGAACATCCTGCACCTCTGCTGTCCTGCCCTCCCTGGCAGGTGCCTTCCAATCCTCTGCTCATCTTCCTTGGAGACCTCCCTGGGCATCACACACATCCCCATCTCAACTCAGGAGACAGCGACTGCCTCTGACCACACCATGCAGTGAGGTTTTGTAGAAATTAAGGGGGTCTGCAGACACTGTCTGGCTGAAGAGTTACGCATTGATAGCAGTTTGGTGGGGGGAAAGGCTCATGGCTGCTGTGTTGGGGTGCACAAGTGATGCCTACGATCCCTTCTGAGCGAAGCAGATGCTCCTGTCCTGGTTGATTGTTGTTGGAGGGAACCAAACTGACGGTGGGAACTAAGCCAAGCTCGTTCTGGTACAGCTTTCTTTTCTGTGCAGCCTGCTTGACATTTGTGCTGTGAAGACAAAATGGGGAGGTTGGGGAAAAATTAGTTTTCATCAGTCTGCTGTGTAATATTCAGCTTGGTGTCCAGGCAGCCATCCGTCCTGGCACCATGTAGCACCGTGGAGGTGGTGGCTCCAACAAGGCTGTAACTCCAGTGTCCTCTGGTCTCTGTTAGGGAGAAACAGCCCTGCCACCCAGCATAACTCCCATTCCTCCTAAGGCTTAGGAGGATGCTGGAGGAGGAGGTGGGTGAGTTTGGGGCTTGATCTGATTTGGGGGAGAGACACAGGTAGAGTTAAGCACTGGGATCTCCCGGGTCCTTCAGGCTAAAAAGGTAATGGTCCAGACAATTTTAGCTACCCTGCTCCCACACATGGAAGCTTTTGAAAAACCCATCTCTTGATTTCCAGAGTACATTGTGCCTCTATGGCAGCATTGTCAGTCCATACGTGCTTCCTAAACACCAATATCTTCAAGTCCAAGCATCCCCCAGGTGGAGCTCACAGCAGCATGCAGAATAGGACTCTTTCCTCCCAATCCCAGCTCTGCAAGAGATGATCCACAGCTCCCCTGTGTTCTACATCCCTGTTTCTCCGTTTGATGAAATGACACAATAATAATATTTGCACCTTCTGCACATGTCCAACACAGGTGACAACCTGTGAAATCCTCAGGTGGAGGATGTCCCATAGCTGCAATCCATCTGCACCGTGTATAGGATGTTTACCTTCTTCAAAGTGCCTTGCAAACATAAAATAACTCTCTGTGAGGGAGCTGGGGAAGCCTAATTATTCCTGTACGAGAGAACCCATCGTTTTCATTTAGTACAGGGCCAGGAGGGACTTTCACATCTCATCCCCCACACACACACCTAGATAGCACTCCTTCGCATTGATACAAGGGTTAACAGCCGATTGTAATTACATTAGAGAGGTGGTTAATTCCAAGGAGGCCCATTCCTTGGACTCGATCCTCTCCATTGCATCTCAATGAGCAGATCAAACAGCACCAGTTCCGACGTGGAGATCGATCTGGGATGAGGGGAGCACATCTGTGGGCTAGGAACGCAGCGGAGACAGTGGCCGGCATCCTGCTCCGCCAGGGGAAATCTTTGCAAACATTGTTAAGGGAGGGATGAATGAGGGTATCAGGTACCCGGGAGCTGGGGATGGCTGCAGGCAGGGCTGTGCACCCAGGCGAGGGGGAAGTCGGGTGACCTGGGACATTATCGCTTTGCTGCTGCTCCATGGAAAGTGCCAAGCCCAGTGAACACGGGGGATTTGGGCTTTCCAGCACCACCTTCCCCACATGGGGTGGGATCAGCTGCTGGGAAGGGCTGAGGCAGGGTAACAACTCCACGTGCCCATATTTCAGGATTATTTAGGGTCTAGGAAAAAGGCCAGCATGTAGAAATTGGTAAAAAATGCTGACTTTCTGTTCAGTCCCTTCCCTGCACCCCCTCATTAGACAGCCTGCTTAGCTATTTACCTGCTAGATGGGTCTTCTTATCGAACTTGTCAATATTTGCATTTGTGCCCTTTGAAGCAGCTGAAGCTCGGATAAAGCAGCAGACAGAAATCAAGTAGATCTGCAAAATTTCCGCACACATCGCCTCTCCAGATTCAACAAATGAAATATAATTCAAGAGGGGGAAAAATCTTAGCTGGACCGGGGGGTCGGCTCAGAAGGAAGATACAGAGACATGGAAGATGCCTGGGAGATTAATTGCTAGAGGTGCTTCAGGAAGGCTCTGGCATGAGATGGAGAAACAGTTGTGAGGTGCCCCACTTCTGCCAAAACAGCATGGTACCTCCAAGATGGAATTTATAAACCATGATGTAACCCTGAAAAGGTGCAGCTAGAGAGTCTGCAAAGCCTCCCAGCTCCTCTAAACCAAAGTTCTGCCCCACAGCCCTCCTATCTCTCACCCCTACCTTGCTCCGACCACACTGCTCCCTGTGCTGCCCCTCTGGGGACTGCTCTCAGGGTTTGGTGCCTGCAGAAATCTAGTGGGTGGTGAGGCTGGAGCACCATAAAGGGGTCCTTCATTCACCTGCTCAGAGGTTCCCGCTCAAGCATGCTGCTAGGAGGGGAGAGGACTCCTCTGCAGAGACAAGATCTCATAGTTCCTGGTGTACAGTTATTTTCAGATAATTAATCTCTCAGAAGGAGGTATCAGTCACTGCAGGAACTGATGAGGTGTCAGTCTGCTGCTTGCTGATAGCAATTGCTTTTTCTCTACCCTTCGCTGGAGGAAACTGAAGCTCCCCTATTGCTGTCAGCCCCTGCCCCAAACAGTCCCCTCTGCTTCTCTTGGGCCAGTGTGCAGGGTCAGGAGACACTCCCCAGACTCCTGCACTACCTCCTGGCAAAGCTGGACTGCCTTTCAACTGGGCACGCTCTTTCTCCTTGCTGCAGTTCTGGGACATGCCCTGCCCAGCCCCTATAGAGACATGGCCCTGGAAGGGACCTTGTGGATCATGAAGACCAGCTGTGCTACTGCTGAACTGCATCAGTCCCTAATCCTTCTCAGGCTTCTCTCAATTCTTTCAGGCACAAAAGCTCCAGTGCTTTCCCCATTTTTTTTTTCTCCTTTTCTGAAGAGAAGCAGGGAAAAGGTGAAGCGGGGACCCCAAGACTGGGGTCTGTGGTCTGTAGGAGCCATGCTAGGTCAGAAGAACCAACAAGTTGTGTCCTTACTAAATCTGGTCTCACAAAAATAAGTTTTTCTCCTGAGTTGCCATCTCAAGCACTGGTGATTCCCCTTGTCCATCCATGTTGTCTCCATCCTTCCAAAGCTTCCTCCACCCTGGAGACCCCAGGACTCAGCACCACCAAGACCTGAACATGCCCAGGGAGCTGCAAGCTTCTCGGTGCCTTGTGAGTCCACCATAAAGGCTTTCAAATTGAGGTGCATACCAGCCAGATATTCCAGGAATCCACTTTGTTTCCCACTATGTGCCTCCAGAGTTTCTCTGGGACCTCCCAGAGTTTGAGTTTAAGGAGACAGAAGCTATTAATTAATGAAAGAAATTTCCTGTCCATTTTCTTCTAGTGCTCTGTCTTGAAAGAGGGTTCAGCTGTCCCGCAGGGAAAGGCTGATTTACATTTTGACAGGGACACAGAGCCCAGTGGACCATGTAAGTATCAGTTTTCCAGAGTGGGTAAATCATGTGCGATTATAGACCATGCTGGGGTTTACAGCCATGGAGAATCTCGACGACTGACACAAAACAAACTTTGTAAGCATTTTAAACTTTTTCCAGGAGGAAAGGATCCAGTGAGGGTCATCCAGCCCCTCTTTCTGCCCCTGCAAATAGCAGATCACGCTCAGGGCTTCAGGCCCTTGCCCCCCCTAAGCCTTGGGGGAAGAGTAGCCAATCCGTAAAGGTCTATCATGCCAGAAAAACAGCACAGGACTTTGCCTTCCTTCTCCAAAACAACATGCAAAGAGCAAGAGATTGGGCTGAGACTCTCAACAGCTCTAAGAGGAGATGGCAGCCAAGCAGTTGCTTTGAGCTGGGCCATACCTATGAATTCCTGAATACAAGAAGACTATAAAACATCTCCAGGATCCTGGATTGAATGGAGACAGACCCTAGAATCTTCTGTTATTTCTCCTATCTCCTCAGCAGCAATATTTTGCCAGGACTGATTCAAAGAGCAGCCAGGCAAGTACGAGTACAGGTCCTCTCACTGGTTGCTACTGGGAGGCTTGACCTCAGGTCCCCAGGCACAAGCTGAGTCAAGCTCCACTGAGCCTGGTACAAGCAGCGTGGAGGTCAGAGCCATCTCCAGGAACTCAAAGCCAGTCCAATGCTTTGGCACCAAACCTGACTAAATGGTCTCCTCCTGGGGCACAGCTCCCTCCTCACAGAAGTCCTCATCCTTCATAAAAAGAACTTCTATGCAAACTACAGGGAATGAGCCACATGAGATACCAGGCAGTCTCCTGAGAAATGTTTAGACTAGATCTAGGCCCTCCAGTGAATCAGTAGCAAAGTAGGTGAGAGGAAAAAACGCTTTTAGAAAGAAGTGAGACATTCTAAGAAGGGAAAAAAGCCCTTAGAGCAGACATTTAATAGCATGATCATAAACAGTGGAGTTAAAAAAGGACATGAAATAACAGGATTGGTGCAATCTTTTCTGATTCACCACCTCTTCTAGGGCCCATAAGCATGCACTGGGGCAGCCCACCCGAGCCCACCTCAGCTGGGTAACCAGTCAGATACATCCACACCCTCTCCTTGCCAGCCCTCCTCCAAACACCCCGCAGAGCATCCCACCCACAAATGGTGGGACTTCTCCAAACCCAGGATGTTTCAACAAGGGGTTTTTGGTCGGTGGAGCAGCAATGGTTTCAGATGGCCTGCTTGTGCCATTCCCAAATAGCTACCTCCATGTAGACATTTTTTGTGGAAGAAGAGAGATTTCCCTTCCAGAATAATTACTCCGCTTGGAAGCACACTAATTAGCCTGGAACAAAGTGGCTCGAGTGTCCACATGGGGAGCTATTGTGGAATAGCTTATTCTGTCAGAGCTATTCCGGGCAATTTCCTCTCACAAACCGGCCATGAGATTTAAATTTCCTTCTTTCTACAAACAGATGAAAGATCTGTGCTTACCAACCCCAAAACCTCCCAGCCTTCCCTGCCAGGAGCAAGGAATGGGTGCAAATTCTCCTCCTCTGGGACTCCCTAAATTTCTTTTTTTTTCTTCAGAGAGGAGATATAAAATCAGGAAGATTTACACCACTAGGACTCTGGACCTTTTCCAAAGGGTGAGGTCTAACCCAGCATAAATTAACCCAAACAATGGCAAGTGAGGACAATGTTCTGAGCATCCTATGAACACGCCAAGGACTTACGCAATACATGTTTACCAGACAAAGGAGAAGCCAGAGAGGAAAAACCCAACACCAAGTGGCTCTGCAAACAGAAGTACCCTCTCATAATGCAGATCGCAGTTTTTTCAAGAAATGCATTATGCATTTCATTAGCCTGTAATTAAATTCACCATTCCCCAGCATGCAAGATGGTTTTTTTATTAAGGGAAGGAAGATACTGAGGCAGAAGAAAATCCCATGGTACTCAGAAATGGAAGGTGGGGGTACACCAGAAGTTTGTGGAGCCTTTAACACCCAGGTGCCCCAGTAACGAACAAAGATAGACCCACCTCCAGCACAAATGTAGTCTTCTTACGTGGCTCTGTTGACATCATCTTGGCCTTAATTTTCTTCATCTCATTCTGCACACAGCAGGTCTTGCAGATACGGAGAGAGAGCGCAGACTAGAAACACAGGAGCAGCTTCACAGCAAAGGGAGTGAGATGTGGGAAGGACCAAGACCAGCTGCTCCAGATGAAGCAGAAGGGTGGTTTCAGCTGTGGGTCCAAAAAGGCTCAGAGAGCACTGGGATGGCTGGGGACACCGTGCATCAAGCACTGCAGAGACAATGCTGGACAGACACTTTCCACCTGGTAAAAGCACCACCACTTTGGTTTCACTTGTACCTGATCTTCTCAACACCCATCCTACTTTATGACAGCTCCTTTATTCAAAAAAATCCTTGCAAAAAAAAAAAAAACAACTCTGCAATTTGTTCCTCCAAGCTGGGCTGCCTTTCTGGCCCTGATTTTATCAGAGTGGAGACAGGCTGTCCTTGCAGAATGATTTTACCATCTTGAAAATGATTACAGAGCTGCACAATGCCTTCAGCTCACCATGTAATGATATTTTTATACGCTGTCTCGTTAGATCGTCGCCCAGGTTGAGGATGTTTTCAAACATTGTCTCTTCATGGTTGGCGTACCGCAGTACCAGGAATAGAGTGACAAATTGAGGAGAGTTCAGAGGGCAGAGGTAATAATCTGAAATCTGATTTACAACAAAATGTTAAGAAAGCTGAATCCATTTTGCTTGGCCTGAGCAGAGAACTGAGCATCCACCCACAAAGATCTGGAAGGGCAAGAGGCAGGCACTGGGGAAGGTGGTACCTGGTGTAGAAGTAGAGCTAAAAATAAAAAGGCTCAGGTGCTTTCTGCAAAATATTTTGTTTTCAGCAGATCTGGTATGGATTTGTGGAAGGCTTGCTGGGGGAAGGACAGGAAAACTCAGCTGGGAACATTAGGAAAAAATTACCCCCTAGGGCACAGGTCTGCTTAGACAGAGATGTAGATGACAGGACTCACTAGATCTGCTTCCGCTTCCTAAACCAAGGCTGACCAGCAGCAACAGCCGGCCATTAGTGACCCAGGATGCTGGTGAACCTGCGCTCAGAAGGTGATGGGCTCCAGAGCTGACAGCTACCCCTCAGAGACAGCTGAGACTCCTGCTCACCAGCTCTGGGCAGGTCACACCACATGCCTGAGTGAACCAACATTACCACTGCAAACAGAGTTCATGGCATGTTGCACACTTGGGGTTTTTTTTCTTTATAAATACACGTGCTATAGCATGGCTGCACTCTGTGAACCAAGGGTGTGAGCAGCCTATGATTAGAGGAGAACAAACCACTGATTATGGGTTAATTAGCTAGGCTAATAAACTGCCTGTAGCTTCATTTAGGAGAGAAACTGCATTTCATCACACAGAAAACCGTGAAGAACGTGGAGGGGAAGACTGTTTTTCTTAGAAGTGTTGAAACTTAGCCCCTAGGAAGAAGGGAGGGAGGGAAGGGGACACCCTGGACGAATGCAAAGGGACACCAGCAGATGACAGCAGGTGGAGGGTCCAAGTTCATCCCTGCTCCTGCCACACAGCCAGGCTGGAGGAGTACACTGGAGAGACTGGGGGAGCCACAGGTGGAGGAAACCCAGAATCACACTGGTGAGAAATGTTATCTCGAGACACAGTCCCCAGACACAGCCAAGCGTGGGTTGGGACCTGGCAGGGAGAGCATCTCAGTGAGGCACAGCTAGGAGGGAGCCCTAGCAGGAGCCAGGGTGAGGGGTAGAGCACTTCTGGTGCTGGAGAAAGGAAAGCAGTTTGGCCAAACTTAGCCAGGGCAGTAGCATGTGTGTCAGATCACAGGAAAGGGACAATCCTGCCCAGGGGAAGAGTTAAGTGATCTACTGTGCTTACACAAAGCAATTGTTTCCATTGCTCATTTCTCTCTGAATCAGATATTTATCAGAGCAGATTTTCTTTTCCCTTTTTTTTTGTGGGGTAGGTGGAAACCCAAGCATCAGCCCTCAACTCCCTGGTGGCATTCCTACTCCCAGCTCTCCCACAACAACCAGGTGCCCTGAAAAATGCCGTGTCAGCTTCACCAGGCTCTTCCTGTGGACCTGGCACCACTCTGGCCGTGGTCCCATGGGGGCTGGTTATCTTTAGCTCAGCTTCTTGGTCCACAGCCCAGCAGTGGGCAATGCCCCTTTTCACTTTCACCCAGTCACGACAGGAGCGTACGTGCAAGCCTCTGGCATAAAAATAAATCTCCTCCCATGACATTCCAGTGTATTAATAATGACACTTAATAACTTCTGCTTAATAGCCTCCATATTTGTGTGGGAATCTGTGACATAAGGAGGACTGGACATGCTTTCTCAACACATGCAGCGTGGTTACCCCATATGTTGTACAGCTTGCAAAAAAAAAAGGAGAGGTACAGACAAGCTGCACTCTGGGAAAAAATAATGCAGTTTTTAATTTAATTTTATGTTGCTGATAAAAATAGGGCTGACAGCTCTGGAAATCAGGGTCTTCTTGTTCTACAGTGGATACAAGCTCCAGATGCTCACAGGTATGGCCAAATCCTGTCCTGGAAGATTTGAGAGGACTTCTCTTAATCACAGAATCATCTGGTTGGAAGAGACCTTTAAGATCATAAAATCCAACAATTCACCCTGCACTGTCAGGGTCCCTAAACCGTGTCCCCTCAGCACCATATGGCTTTTAAACTCTTCCAGGGATATGCATTGCATCCTCATTCCTCAGCCACTGTAGGTACCAGGAACAGGCCAAGGTTACTCAAGGATGCTCAGTCTCAAGGGCTGTGCCTCAGCCATGCCTGTGGTTTGCTCCATGTGAGAACAGCAAATGTAATTGTGGGGGCAGCCAAAGTACATCCCTGATGGGACAGCCTAAACATACCATGTATGTCTAAGGAGCTCATTAACAAACTGGATGGCCACCAAATCATGTCCTGTTTTTAGGATCATGCAATGGGAAGGGAGTCCAAAGACCACCCCAGAGAGGTTTCTGTCTATGAGGATGAAGACCTCAACATCTCCCAAGGGGAGCACTCATGGGCTGCTGGGAGAGGATGCCTCTGCCAGGTGCCCAAGCTGGGTGAGAAAGTGGTTTAGGAGGAGCTCAGGTGGCGACAGTGGAGGAAGAAACTAATGGAAAGGTCCCACCATGTCAGGGGCATGAATTTCACCTCCTCAAGCTCTCCCCCTCTTGCAGCCTTTCTCCCCTAGGCTAGATTCCCAGCACAGGTTATATTTCTGGCTGTGCTCACTGAGTAGTTAAAAACACACATTTTAAAAAAAATAGCAAAACCAAGCAAACTAGAAATCCGTCAAATCTCATCAATAAGGACTGCTCTGAAGCAACCAGCAGCTACAGCCACAGAAAGGCTTTGATTCCTAGCCCATCACCTTAAGTTTGGTGTGAGGGAAGATCACCTACCCCACAAAGAAGCCGCTATTACGATTTTTTTGCAGTCCAAAAACCCCTCCTGGGCAGAACTACATAAATCCCAGAGAACCTTTCCTTGTTGGAGGGAAGGAGACACAACCCAAGGTGACTCAAGGAAGGCCCCCTCTCCAACCATTCTACCATCATCCTCCCAGCCCTAATGGTCCAGGGGATAGTTTTGTTACCTAACCTCCTGTCCCCACTTAGCCCGTACCCAGGACTAAACCACAGCAGATGCCCTATCGCTCAGTGACCCACAAGAAGGGGAATCAGGAAAAGGAGAGGAGACCCACAGGGTAAAATGAAACCCGATTTAATGAAACTGCCAAACTAACATCAGTATGAAAAGTGATACTCACCCCAGCACAGCAGTCACCATAAAGCAGTCCCCAGGAGCCAAATGAGCAGCAGGATGCTTCAGGGATGGAGAAAAGCAGGAGAAGATAAAGGAGAAGGAAGATCAGGAGTAGAGCCCATGCCTAGCAAAATTCCTCCTTTATAGTGAGCATGATGTTTCTGGGATGGGATGCACCTGTAGCCAACTCGGGGCAGCTGCCCCGGCTGACTCCAATCTCTAACGGCCTGCAGACCAGGGCAGGTCTGTGATCCTCTCCCAGCGAAACCAGGACAACGCCACAGGGTTTCAACCATTTAAATCTCCTTTCAGTACCATAAGTAGGCAAGGCTAGAAATAATGGTGATGGAAATGGTGGTGGTGGGGAGAGAGGTTTGGACGTGGTTATTCAAAGGTCTTCCTACAAAACCTTTCTAACTGGGCATTTACCTAAGCTGTGTTCCTTGCCACACAAAGCCATTACTTAAAGCATTGCATACAGCAAGAAAACTGCCTTTTTATTTTGCTGGTTATTATTCCTCACTGGAAAAGGGGAAAAAAAGCTATAGCTCTGGATTTGTTATCAGGTTTCAGCCACTCTGCCTGATGTTCAATAAAAGAAAACCTATCTCTGTTAGAGATGAGTAGCCCTTTACAGAATAGTCATTGCCTGCGAAGTAACCTTTAAGCACCTGGCTGTTTCTTAAGTTAATGCAGGTAGAGGATGGAGAGGAAGTTACAGTCACTTCTGTAAGTTTGAAAAATGCAGCTATTTCTCTGAAAATTCAGCAGCCAGCCACACACGCTTTCATTGGTTTTGTTGATGTTCTTGTTTTCAGTATTCCCCAAACTACTATCCATCTTCTTCCCACTGCCCAGCTCAGCTGCCTGAGTCCCCATGCAGGCAGGAGGAGGGAAGAAGAGTCATTCCATGCTTTGTGGACCAGCATTGTGTCCCTTTCCCACCACTTATGCTCAGAGCAGGAAAAACCTAAACCTTTCCTTTTAGCAGGTCCTTCAGGAGAGTGCAGAAGGAGCCATCAGGTCCTAAGTGAGGGTCTGGGCAGCAAAGATAGTGCTGCTAGAAGGGCTGGTGTTAACACCCCAACACCTCACCACCAAGGAAGCTCATGCTGTGACATTCATGAACGTGATATGCACGTTTCTGGGTGTGAGAAATGGTCTCGGGATGACAAACCATCCCTTGGTGTAACACATACCACCAGGCAGGCAATCCCATCCCACCAGAAGACTGGCATCTCTGTGTGCCTGCACCTGCAGATGCATCACACGCTTCTCCTAGGGCTTGCCGTGACCATAAGCTCTCCCACTACAACCACCCCAACAAGGTAAGTTTGGAGCCAGGCTGCTCACATGGGCAGGGTTTGCCTAAGTCTTTATGGCAGAGCCATGTTAGAGACTTTGGAGGCCTTTGGCGTGGCCGCCTGACATGCATCCAACCTTGCATGACAGAGTCCAACCCTTTTGCAACACAGACCACACTGCAGTGCCAGCCTCTTGCAGGAACCTCCACCCAGCTCAGGAAGAACAGCACTCAGGATGCAGGGCTGCAGGACGATCAAGCAAGAAGGACACACACAGGTTACCCACTGCCTCCCTCCCCACACATCTGTCCCCGTGTGCTCTGAGCCGCATCGGAAGGGAAGAAACCCCCATGGCGTTCCTGGTCTGGCTGTTACGGAGAGGGGTGTCAGAGCCCAGCCAGTGAATACACACGTGCCAAAGCCCTCGCCTCACAACTCACACCACGGCTACATCCCGCATTAGGAGGTTCAGGATTTAGGGTACCCCTGGCACCTGTGGCATAAGTGACAAGCAGCTGTCAGCAGCTTACGGGGGTCTCCGGCTGCCTGCAAATTTCCGCATTAAAGCTGTAAGCTCTCATGCCTCACTTGGGACCCATAAAACAGGATAGGGTAGAGGTTGTCGTGATAAATGGGGCGTAAATCACACACACCCCCTCCTCTTTCCCCTTCCTTGGGGGGGAGGTGGTGCTGCCAGAGCCTTTGTGAGCCCTGCTTCAACATGCTCAGACAGGTCCTCTTCTGCCTGTGCAGTCAATTAGAACTTCATCAGAAATCAATTTGCAAGGCCCAGCTGAGATGTACCTATAGATCAGGCGATGCCAAGTGATTATTACGCTAATGGAATATTCCATTGATTAATTGAATATTTAAGTCCTGATATGTAAGCCCCACTGTCTTATCCGTGGCTTGCTATGGAGCTGAGCAGCAGCAGGAGATGCTAATCTGGAGTCTTGTTCTTTTAGGGGGAAAGGCAGAGGGCCTGGTCCAGGTGACATAGGAAACATTTTTACCTCTTTGGGAGATGACTCAGAGAGACCTGAGACACTCCTCTTTCCTCTGGCAGCAAAAATAATGACTTACCTTTTTTAATAGTGTGAGCCAACGCTTGTCTTGACTTGGATGTGCATTCTCGGTGATGGATGACAAGGTCCATGCAAGATAACAACTGCACGTACAAAAAGCACATACAGTAGCTAATGAAGTGGAGAAGATGCTGTTGGGTCCATTGCCTGGACTCCTTCCCAGGTCTCTCCAGCTGCCTTCTGTGGCTGGGCAGCACCCATCACACCCACCTCTTCCTCCCATGCAGAGCTTCTTTCTCTGCGTGTTGTGCAGGACCAGCTTGCATGGCCCAGCCCTGTCCCAGGGACGGCACTGCTCCAGTTCCCCAAGCCCAGGAAGGAAATTCATGGTGATTTATTTTCTTTGTTACACACAAGCAGACGTCAGGAGTGCAGATCATAGCCAGCAGGTCAGGAAGGCCATCCAAGGGTTTTTCGAGCTCCTCTACCCACAGCATGAGAGCTTCCCCACACCACAGAAGCCCCAGGTGTCCAGAGGGCAAAGGTGGCCAGATGCCTCCTGCATCGGGCTTCCAGATACACCGCATGGAGAGGGCCAGGTTACTTGTTCAGTGAAACACCTGGTTAAGTGCTTTGTTGGATGAAGGCCATAATGACCGAGAGAGAGAGAAACAAGACAGAGATGGGGGAGAAGGGAGGATCAGGAGCAGCAAGTGGAAGCAGCAAGGGCTGCAGCTGGAGTTATCGTCACCAAAGGGCTCAGTGGGTTAAGGAATATTATTCCCAAATGCTATATACATGATTAACTCAGTGGAGAGCTATTAAGTAGATGAGCAAGAGAGAGGACTCCAGTCCTTTGCAAAGAGCTCCTGCTGCCATGCCAGGTTGTGAGATCTCCGTCCCCAGCTTGAAGAGCACTGGCTGCTCATGCCCAAATCCCCTGTGGGAGGGCTGCTGGAAGAAGAAACCATCCGACCCAAAGGTGACCTTCATGGCAGATGTCCAAAGGACTGGAGAGCTTTCTGCTTTCATCCCAGCAGAGCTACCTTCTTCCAAGTAAGTGATAGAGGCTACAACAGTGATCACTATTTTCAGAGAAATCACTGCAAGGGTGAAACAGGATCCTTGCTCCCACCTGCTGCCTATCTCTGAGGCCTAAAGCAATGTAAAACCATAGATAGCAAGACGCACATAGGCTTCCCATTGTTCCCATCTTCTGCTCTCTGTGTGTATGGCATCTGCCCTTCTTCCTGCCCCAGTCACTGTAAAGGACCGTGGAGCCAACCAGGCTGAAAGGAGCATGGGGAGAACAAGCACCGTGCCTTGCTTCTGGCTGGAGAAGCTGAGGAGATCCCTCAGTTTCGCACACATCTTTACACTGCCCTGGACATTGCTGGGGACTCCTGGTCTCCACTATTGACCCGAAGGTGTATTGCCGTCTTTGGCCTGATCTCTGGCAGTAGAAGCTGCATAGCTGCTGTCACGGGAAGCAGCAATTTTTTCCCCCTCTTTGTATATGTTCTTCTGAACAGGAAGGTAAAAGTAAATGGAGAGGAAAAACAGGTATTGATGGAACAGCTAGAAGGGAGAAGAGAGCTTTTTGTCTCGCTGAAAGACCTGACCTTTCAGTGGTAGCTTCAAGAAACCTCAAGCAAATGTGCTTTGCTGGCATTTGCTGCAGGTGAATCGCTGGGACTTTTCACCCTCTGTCTCTAAATGTTTATTTACGTGCATGCTCTGGGTGTCTTGCAGACCTGAGGAGTCTAGAAACGGCCAGCTGGTGAGATAATGCTCTGAAAACATCCCTGAAGTCATGGTCCTCAGTCTTTCCTAAGAGGTGGATCCATATGAAACCCAGCATTTCTCCTGCTCAGCAGACCCTCTTGCCCTCATGCATGGACCCGCTAAGAAGGCTGCGGTGGGACACAGTTCTGCTGTGGCTTCATGCACTACTTGTGGTCTTCAAACCACTCTTGAGTCACAAAACACAATAGACCCATAAAAACAGCACAGAAAGATGGGTCAGAAATGAAACACATTCCACTGGGTTTGGGTTTGGATTTGCAAAAGAGAAGAGGAAAGTTCTTCTGTGCTGGCATAAAACCGCAGAGCCCCTACTCTCCCATAGCAATGAGGAGCAAAGTGGCCGGGCTGCTGTCCTCGTAGCAGATGGCTGGTAGTCCCGGGCATATGCTGATGCCAGGAACTGAGGGGAGAACTGGAGACCGGGCAGCGAATGGGGTTGTGCTTCTGATCAGGGAGAAACGAGACACAGAATGATGGAGAACCCATCTTACCCATCTGGCCTGGAGTTCCCTTGGCCTCTCCTTGGTCAGAGGGATGTGGGAGGCCCACAGCAAACGTATTAGAGCAGCAGCTTCCAGACACGTGCTGGGGGAGGCATGCAGTCCGTCCAGACACGAGCCGCCATCTCCCGCCGTGTGTGGAGGAGGAATCCCTTTGACAAGCCCTGAAACATGGCCCCTGGGGTGGAGGGCAGCAGAAGCAGCCCACAGCGGGCTGGCAAGTGCAGGGAACCACAGCCGGTTCAAACAGCGGTCACTGCTGCCATGGGGAGAAGAGATAACATCGCTTGAGCAGGGTTTGCAGTGCAACGGGTCAAATGCTGTCCCCGTGGCCCCTGCCTCCCCTGCAACCTCCTGCCACAGGGCTGCTACAGCCACTCAGTACCCATAAACACACACACCATCTTCCTGCCTCTCTGCAAAGAGAGCAAACACCATTGATTTTAGGAGAAGAGCCCACAAGCCTCCCCACAGCAGTGTTTTGCACAAAGGCAGAAGGGCTGGGGTGTTTTTTCCCACCCCAGTAGCCCTGCAAGCAGAGCGGCAGGCAGCTCTCCCCGCTCTGCCCTTCCCAGGCAGCTCAGCCTCCTTGGGGACTGGCCTTCAGGCTGTAGGGAGCTGATCCCCCCAGGGTCACACTAACCCACTCCATCCAGCCCTGCTAGATGAAACAAGGCAGGGGGAGAGGAGGCAGGGACACAGCCCTACCCACTGCAGCCCCGCAGCAGAGACCCAGAGACTCTCCTTCTGCCCAGGGAACCTCGGCTTCAAAGAGAAAAAATGGAGGAATCAAAACCATGGCATGAATCACAAGGAGATTTCAGACTGATAAATATTTCAGACTGACAACTATTCCTGTCCTTGAAAGTTCATTCATCAAACTCTCAGCAAGGCCTCCACATCCCAGGAACATAAATACTAAGATCTATTTTAACAACTGTTTTCAGCGTGGCCAATACCAAGAGTATGGAAACCTGTTACAGATCAACCTTGTGTTGATCTTGCGGTGTAATTTATTTCTGCTATAAAGGCTGTATTCAAATACACCCTTGTTGTAATTACAGTGCCTGACTGTGTGGGATCCGTTTGTGAGCTGACTGTACCTTGTTTAGACACAACTCCACACCTTGACAACGATTTAGGAACAATGGCAGGCGTTAGTATCACACCAATACCAGCAGCCTTGGTCTTACATGCCGGGGGGGTTTTACCGTCCGTCTGTGGAGGAAATTTTGAGTCAAAACCAGCAAAACCTGCTTGCTGTTAGGAGAATAGAAATGTTGGTGTCTTGGAGCCCTGATACTTTCCCCTCCTCAGCGCTGACGTAGTTTCTGAGCGATGCTACGCCAGCTTATCCCTGACCCCTGCCACAGGCATCACAAACTCCCACAGGCAGGCTCAGGTCCTGCTCCTGTTTCTCTGCAGGGCTCAGACCCATGAAGAACTTGAGGGATTGGTTTTTGTGGGGCATTTGATGTATTTTTCCTTAAATTAGCCCTGAATTTTGGGGTTGCCCAGATGTTCCCCCATGATGGAGCACAACTGGGAGCCTTGTGCTGAATGTCTCAGTAGGAGGGAAGTACAGAGCCCTTTGTTGCATGACATCCCTGTTAGTGATGGCTTGTGATGACGAAGGGGAAATTTGCTCTGCTCCTTTTTGTCCTACAAATAACTTTTACCCCCAGATCCTCACACCAACCCCTACACTGCAACATCCCTGTACTAAGCAGCCGCCCAGCTTCTCGCTTCCCACCTTCAAGCACTGTCTTTGCCACGAGCCCTTTAAGCAGAGCCTTTTCCTACCAGGCGCTCTTAAGCACATTTCATTCATGAATTAAGCCCCTGACAGCCCCTATCTCTATGATCAATATGTTTGTTTATTAGCAGCAGCTGCTGTGCTTTAGCAAAACTGGAGGGCTCCAGCAGGAGCAGCGTGCTCTAACCACAGAGCAGGGCTTGGGACAGGGAGGAGAAGGACCTCCTGCTGGCAAGTGGGAGTTGGGCTGGATAAGATTTCATGCTAATGACCCTTTAATTGAAATCACTGCTCGGGACAGATTGCTCAGCTCGGGGATATCTGCATTGATGGCTCCCAGTTTGGCCACTCCTGAGATGAGTCCATTAACTCAGCAGCGGTGAACAAAAGCAAGTGAGAGGGACAGCAAGGGGTCGTCCATCCCCAGCAGAGCTGATCTGCATATCCAAGAAAGCCCAAGTCAGCAGCTGGTGTAAATGGAGACCCGTGCAAAGGGAGGAGAGGGTGTGCAGCTTGTGGAACTTATGTTCCTGCTTCGCTGTGTCTGTTGACCCAGGCTGGATGTGGTCCCTACTGTCTCATTCTCTGGGCAGGGTTGTCCCCATGTGCTGGTCTTGTGTGCCTGGGAAGGGGCATCAGGACACCTGGGCCTCATGGCCAGCTCATGGTGTGATCTTACCCTTTGCTTTGCATTTGCTCCACCTTCTTCTCAGTCTCGCCCTGTGGGTGTTACAAGGCAGGAACATCTGTCTACCCTAATACATGCTAGGCAGGAAGATGGACACAGCAGAAAAGAACAGGAGCTGGAGAGAAGGGGAAATCCTGGTCTCCCGTCTTCATGTGCAAGCAGCAAAGCAAACTCCCTCCCTGAGGTCCCTTTTCGCTTCGTCTTCTCCTGCCACAGCAGCATTGCACAGGAGCACGGGCAGGACTGGTCCTGGCTGGACTGGCAGTGCAAGCCAGCAGTTCAGGGCGAGGGTGAGCCGGACCCACGTTCACCCCACCAGTCAGAGCAGGGCATGTGTGGAGGTCTATGCCCTGTAAAACTGAAGACATTTCAGGGCGAGGGTGAGCCGTACCCACGTTCACCCCACCAGTCAGAGCAGGGCATGTGTGGAGGTCTATGCCCTGTAAAACTGAAGACCTTTCCCCACCAGGCAGGCTCCAGGTGAACAGCAGAACATGACTTTCCTCCCCTCAGAGGCTGGGGAACCGCAAAATGAAACTCAGGGCTGGCACGACGTCCTCAACAGCCACAGAGATACTCCAAGGTACAATTCCTGCTCTGTGCGTCTGCCTCATTCCTAGACGGAACTTCCCCTTCCCCGGTGACCCTTTGTATCACGAGATCTGTTTCAGGACAGAGAGTGCTAGTGAAACCCAGGCTTGTTAAACGTAGGCAGCTCTTTGGGGCCTGTTTTGTAAGTGGAAATGTTGATGCGTGTCTCTTGCAATGCAAAGAGATGTCTGAGTGCACAGAAAGGAGGGTTACGAACCTGCTTTGAATGCATTTATTATTCCCATTAATTACTATGCCTGCTAAAGAGGACCAGCTGTTCTAGGAGGCTGTGGTACCAATTTATCAGGAGAAGATTCCAACAGAAGTCGCAGAGTTTTCCTCTGAACTTGGGAGGATGGAAGATGGAGGTTTTTTAATTAGAACTTGTTATTAATGGGAATGTAGCAAATTAAAAATAGTCTCCCTCCCCCCCTTCCTATTACACGAATCTCTGATCTCAATTAGAAAGATCAGGGACTAACCATTGAATGGGAATTACTGAGATGAAAACTGATTGAAAGACAAAAAAACCAAAGACAGAGACATCACAGCGAGAGAATGGAGATGGGGAGCAGCAGGATTGGGAAACAATGAGCAGAGGCTGGGGGAGGCTGCCTGCAGCTGCCGAGTGTCAGAGGCATGGCCAAGAGCTCGTGGCTTTCTGCTTTCCTCTGCAGCAAAGACACCCTCCCAGGGCTGCTGCTAGCAGGGACTGTCTCCTCTAGAGCTGCAGCAGCTCATTTCTGTTGGGACTGAGGCTTGAGACGTGCTGCTGGGCATAGGTTATACCCCAGCTTTGCAGGCTCAGCAGAGTGGGACATAGGGTCTAGCCTATATGGGCATTTCTTTAGGAAGGGAAAGTCCCTGTTCTCAGGCTCAGGATGACCTGGAGTGATTCTGTGTAAGTTTGCTGCTGGATGCAGGCTCCTGTCTGCACGTCATCACACCTGCAAAAGTGTCCCATGTCATTTCGACTCCTTTCTCAACCCTTCTCCCATCTCACTCCACCATTGCTGCATGGTCCCAGCCCAAGGGCCCTCACCCCGGGCTCTGCCCTCATGCAGGCTCTGAACAAGGCCATAGCTTGCCCCCAGCTCTCTGATCTTGTCCTGCTGGTTCCCCAAATCCAGCAGCATTGGAGATGCCCTGAAGCTGCTGAGTTCCCAGCAAGAAATTATCAGTTGGTCCCCAGGCCTTCCACCTTGGGAGCTGTAGCCCCACCACCCAGGTGGGGAGCGGAGGCTGGCTGCAGGATCAGCCCCTGACAAACGTGGGTGGGCGAAGACGGGGTAAAACAACCCATTAAATGTTGGGACGAGGCTTTGTATTTCGTTTGGGTTTTGCCAATCTCAGTCACAGCAGGCTGGGGAATGGGCAGTCAGGAGTCAAACCTGGGTTGGTGCAAAGGGGATGCTGGGTCTGGCCAAACCCATCTCCTGCATCCTGCTGTTTGGAAAACCTGGTTAATGACTTCTTAATGAGTCTTCTCATCTGCTGCTTTCTCTGGTCACCTGCGAATCAGGGACCTGGTCTTCCTTCCAGCAGATAATCCATGCCGTATTCTAAGGCAGACAGGGACAGGGACCTTAGGCTGAAATTACAGCCTTGCTTACTAATTGCTGAATGTTCTCTCTCCGTAGGTATATCATTGCCAGCAATTAGTGCAAAATCCTTTCCCACTCTTGTTAAGTTCCTGTGCTGCAGTTAAATACTCCCAGATCCCATTTAAATGATTTCAAATGCAATTCATTCTGTCTCGTTAAATAATTCCACAGCAGTGTTTGTCGTCTTCTCTCTCTGTTTTCCAACAGCCCCTTTCTCCCAGGAAGGATACAATAACTGAAGAATGGAGAAGGGGAAAGGGAAAGCGATATCAAAACTGAGAAATTTGGGGCCCATCCTCTGCACCCATATTTTCAAGTTGTTTTTTTTTTTTCACTTCTTCTCAGGCTGCGACTTCTCCTGGTAGCTGGATTTTGAGATCTTATGGCCCCAGGAGAACAGGTCATGCAAGAGCTGCGCCACTTAACCAACGACAGGGACCTGCCTTGTGCTTCCTGCTGCATTTTCCTGAGTCCAAGGCTATGGATGGGCAGAGTTGAGGGTCAGTGAGACAGCAAACAGCTGCTCAGGACCAACTCAGGTTGACCTGGGGACAACTTGCCTGTTTCTCCCACTTCCAAGTCTTATCCCTCCTTCCACCATCTCCTCCTCTTTTCCTTCCTGCACCATCCAGCTTCTGTCCCTGCAATCCCATGCCACTGGTCCAGTGCCCATGGCATTCCCCACCTCCTCTAGAAGATGTGATCTTTACCTTGGCTCCCACATTAGATGCAGAGATAGTAGATACAGGGGAGGCCAGGATAGGCTGAGCTTGGTTCTTGCCTGTATCACCATCTACACCATATCCCACAGCCTTCATACATCACAGGACACAGTCACGGAGTCCCACCCTTTGTCCAGGGTTGCATACAACCCCCAGGCACAATCCTCGTGTTGTTCCTCCTGAGGTAGCAATATTACATCACCTTTTGGGTTCATCTCCTGGTGGCACTGCCAAGTCTCATGCGTACGCTGCATGCTTCGCAATACTGGATATTTTCCTTAAAGCCCCGGTTGCTGAAGACAAGTGATTCAGCAAGACTCTCAGCTTTCAGTTTATACTAAGAAAAAAAAAAGTTCTAGTTCTTGTGGCTGGGGGAAAAATAAATAAAAGCTGTGAGTGTTATTTGAGTGCAACCTCCTGGTTCCAGAGCCAGAAGGCAAGTGGAAAGAAAACAGCATTTAATATCTTTTTTTGAATTTGAATTTGGATCCGTTGTGCCACTGTGCTGGAGAGGAGGTGAAGAAGCCGGGTTCATCTCCTTAGGCAGAACTCTATGGCTCCACATCCAGGCCTTTGCTCACCATGAGGAGGGACACTGCAGCAGGGAAGAGCTCCCTGTTGCCACCAGGAACATCCAAACTCCCACTGCAATTTCAGTAGCTTCTTATTCCCTCTTGTATCTGTATGAAATGCTGCCGCTTGCTGATTTTGATGGCTAACCCCTTCCCAGCCAGAGACATTACCCGAAGTGATCTCCATATGCAGCTTTGATAAGGCAGTGGCTTTCAATCTGCAGTCCTTGAGGACTGGGGATCCAGCCACTACTTGCAGGGAGTCGTGAAAAGGTTGCAAAGAAAAGCAATTTCCTTTCTGCCATTCAACAGTCTGTGGCTGTGTTACTGTCAGAAAATTTGTAGTGGTCCTTGAGTTGATGAAGCTGAAAGCCGCTGTGCTAAATCCATTAAAGATCCTGTGGGATGAAAGGTGGAAGAACAAGAGAGAATGCTGTCAACAGGAGGGTAGCTGCTGGACTGCCTGTTGAGGAAAGAGGAGAGGGACGCGTGGGTGGAGGGATCCACAGGGCTCAAAACACGACTTGGTGTTTATTCCTGGGTGCATGTATTTGTTTATGCTGGAATGAGTTTCGGGTGAGGTGCATGGATGAACTCTTCAAACCGCTTTGTTTCTGGGGTGGGAGTGGGCAACGCTGAGCACTCGCAGCTGATGGGTCCCCTAAAAGGTTGGGGTGAGAAATGTGAGCTTGGTCAGAAGGGAACTGGCACTGAAAGGGGTGAAAGCAAACCATGAGTATCACAACAGTGTTCACACAGTAAAGTTTGCTGTTGAAAATCAGCTTGGCTAGCCACAAACCTCAGACTGAGATGCCATCTTATTCCCTGGCAGCCATGGCATTGCAAAGATGGTCCTGAAAAACATCCTTTAAAATAAATGGGGCAATGTAAGGGAAATCTCTGCTTGAAAAATGTGTGTGTCCATCTGTTAAACAATATTCAGGTGCTCCTGCATTTACGCTTCCTCCAGATTTATGCAGCGATGGCTTTCAAAGGCAGATTGTCTATGAGAAGAACAGATGGAAGCAACAATCCTCCCATCCAAGCTTTGCACCAGAACTGAAGAAGTTTGTGATCTGGCTCTTGTTCACAGAGCCAAGGCTTCAGATTAAGCTCCCTCTGGCCTGACTTGCCGAGTAGAAGAGGAACCCACAGCAGAGCTGAGATTTCTGGGTTTACTTACTCTTTTCTGCTGGTTGCCCATCGAGGGCTATTTTGTGAATGCGACAATGCTGGCAGGGATGTTTTTCGCGTGGGCATCCGCTAGGGTCAATAACATGTGCCAAAGATAACAGGGCAGCCAAGCTGGAATTTCCTTCTTCCCCACAAACATGTGAGATAATTTGGTCAGGTGTCTGAGCCAGCGTCCCAAGATTCAGGACCAACTGGTAAGCAAAGTCTCACCACTACCCTGAACCTTTCATCAGCACAAAATTTGCTGTAAAATGGAAAAAGTCATTTTCTGGAAGCAAAATAATAGTCATATCAGCATCTTAGCTTGCAATTTCTCTGTTTTCTGTATCTCTCTCAACATTCAAAGGAAAACAATGTGATTGTTAATTACAATCTCTTTTGAATGCATGAAAGAAACCATTTCAGAGCCAGAGCCAGCCAGAGGCAGGGAAGCTGAGAATACGACAAATATCGAACTGCTTTAAAGGGCAGAAAGTCCCATTGTAATTAAGGCTGATGCAATCATTGTAACACACGAGGTGGAAACGTTACCTTGCTTCGCTTCCCGCTCTTCTCTGTCTTTTGGGTTTTGCTTTGGACTAGGTGGAGAATGATGAAATATCAAGGGAGTGTTTTGCATTTCAAACAAGGTCATGCATAAGTGATGGTATGATTCTTTAGTCATCTATCGATGCATTGGTGTTTCAGAGTCCACGGATAAATCTCCAGCTCTTATTGAAAGCTGGTGCTCCCCTATGCTCGTCCTCTGCTGGCAAGATGGAGGTGCACAGGAAGGGAGAGACCAGCTGGAGTTTGGCAACTCAACCTTGGTGGGAATTAAAACAGAGATGGAGCTTGGTGCTACAGTTAATGCTCAAAGCACAGATGCTTTCTACCGCTCTAGATGATCTTTTTAATCCCTTCATGATCCAGCCCACCGTGGGGAAAGCAATCACAGCAATCTGATGATATATAGGATGAAAGAGAAGCAGACAGCTGTGAACAGAGAAGGAGTCTGGATGCAGTATGTGTACAAGGTAAAATAAATATATGTAGGCATGGAGCAAGGCGTGCACAGTACCCCTGCAGACACTGGGCAAGGCAGGAACAGGCTCGGACACAGACAAACAGACACGAACCACACACATATGGAGTTCTCAGAGGAGTCCAGGCATGTGGCACACGCAGCTGTGAAGCAGCAGCTCACAGGGGAGGGATGCTCAGAAAATCCCAGGACCAGTTCCAGCCATGGTGTATTCCTGTGTTGCATGCATAGTTCACTGGCCAGCACAAGGTCCCACTTGAGCAGAACCACCCTTCCCCAAGCCCACCTGGGCCTGGAGAAGATGTGGAAGGTGGCAGTTCACAGCTGAACATCTGTGAAGCAAGAGAGAGGGGATAGCGGCTGAAGTATGGATAGGAGAGCAGGGAGGAGAGAAAAAAAGGCTGGATTAGACACACAAACCCAAACTCTGCCTTTGGACAGAGCCTTGTGGATGAGCATTGAGAAGGTCCCAGGAGACCAGGATGCCTTACAGCACGGTCACCTGCTCATGACCAGAGAGAAACTGCAGCGCCTGGTGTGCTTGCACCTGCCCAGCCAAGGACATCTGTGCCGCTGCCACCTCTGACTACCCAGGCATCTTGTCTGCCAGCACCGTTGCCAGAATTCACCAGCACCCCATGGCCACAGCTTTCCTCCTGCTAGCTTGTGCTTCCACCTGCCCTGGAAATAGGGCAGCTGCCAGTTTGCAGTTCAAAGGCATCCTGCCTCTGCTGACCAGATGAGACAA
>NW_010428788.1:9091-11518 GCF_000710305.1 Buceros rhinoceros silvestris | reverse complement strand
TGCAGTTCAAAGGCAGCCTGCCTCTGCTGACCAGCTGAGCTAATTCGTAGGGAGGGAGGCAGTGCAAGTAAGCGTCTGTGGTTACTCACTCCTCCAATCTGCTGCCCACACACTCCACAGGACTTGGAAGCTGCAGGTCGAAGGGGCTGGCAGGCAGAGCTCCTCTCCCAGCTGAGCATTGCTCCACTCTGCTCAGCCAAGGCTGCTGCTGCTGGGGCCCCCTCTTCGGGCCAGCCGGCCTGAAGTCTCTTGGAAGCTACTCGAAGGAGGACATTTGCTCAGCCCTCAGACGCACGACTGCCTCTCTCTGCCCGTGTGCTGATTTCTCACTCACACTGGTAAGCCAAACCACCTGGGGTTCTCCCCTCTTCGGTCCATCTCCTCCAGCTTTTTCAGCCTCTCTCAGGCTCCTTTGCACTCAGCTCCTCCTCCCCAGAAAGAGACACTTGGAAATGCTCCATCACAGGGGAACTCTCCAGTGGTGCCGCCCCTCCCTTGACCTAATCCTAGACATGTGTCCTCACATCAGCAGCTCCATGCGTGGTCCAGTCTGACACTGGGACTCCCCAACAGTCTGCTCACCGCCCTCAGCCAGGACCCTGCTTGACCCCAACCCAGCCACGCAATTATTTTGTCCCCACCAGCTCCAATCACAAGAAGTGGGATGGTCAGAGGTGACACTGTGCCTGAAACGGTGGCTGTCTCTAGGGCTATGGTCTTGCTTCACATAGTGGCTCTGCTCCTCCTCCTCTGCTCACAACCTTCCTCCTACATGAACCAGTGACTAATGCTGCTGGCACAGGCTTCTCTCCGGCGTGCATCATCCCAGCACGCGTGGGTGTGCGAGGGTGAGAGAGTGAACACGCAGAGGGGGGAGTGCGCTCGCGAGAGTGCGAGACAGGCTGCAGGAGCCTGCATGTGATGGTGGGAGGGGGGACAGCCTGGGGACCACAAGAGCACCAGGCTCGCTGGCTGGGTGCAGCAAGAGCTGGGGACACAAAGAGTGTCCAGGTGGTACTTTCTAGCAGAACGTTCCTTCCGGGGTCTCGCCCACCCAGAGCAAGTGGGGGCATGGACGGGAAGGAGCTGGAAGCACTGGGCACACTGGGAAGATCAGGACTTCTGGGTTTCTTTTACATGAGAAACAGAGCAAGAGGCCAGGCAGAATGGCTGAGACCCTTAGGGCAAGTCATGTCCCAGTCCCCCGCTTCACTTTCCCTCTGGGCAATACTTAATATTGCCATAGCCATTATTTTTCAGCAGTCTTACAGGCTGCTGTTCTCTCACGAGCATTGTCCCATTCCAGAACTTGTTACAACACCTCGTGATGCACTGAGCCATCAGCAGAGGCCGTGAAGGTTGATGTCTGGGACTAGGGAAACAATGGAGAGGCCTCGCGTCATCTGATGCTCCTTTTGGGGGCTGCTCTGTCACCCATGGGGTGTCAGACTCTCACCAAAAGGAGATGCTCTGGGTCAGACACTTAGCTGACCCTTCCCTCCCTCAGAAGTCCCACCAGCCTCCATTTAGCCCCTGTCTCAGAATCATTTTGGTTGGAAAAGTCCTCTAAGATTGTCCAGTCTAACCGTTAACTCAGCACTGACAAGTCATCTCTGTGACTTCTAAATCCCTCCAGGGACGGTGACTCCACCACTGCCCTGGGGAGCCTGTTCCAATGCTTCACAACCCTCTCAGGGAAGAAATTTTTCCTGAAAAAATTCCCCAAACAAGGCCCTGATTGGTGGCTCCCGGGTGACACAAGATGCTGAGGGATGCAGGATGCTGGGGGAGACAGCCCCAGGAAGCCAGATCCATGGAAACTCTCAACCTAGTCATGGCAAAGTGCGTTGCATTGAGGTCTCTTCTTGCTTGCTGTGTCCTGGCTAGCCTTGGGTGCCCACCTGCAATTTGTCTGTGCAAGGGTATGCTCATGGAAGCCTTGGATATTGCTCCTAAAGGCTGCAGGGCTCCAGCCAAGGCTGCGCTTGCTCTATAGGAGCACAGAGCCAGTGTCCATGGCCAGGATGCTGCTCTGATCTCTGGCTTTGGCTGCAGGATAAATCCCATCATCCTGTCCACCAGGTACAGTAAAACCCCACCTCCAGGGTCTGCTGTCCCCTCAGGCTGGTATGTTGGATCATTTCTGGCAGCCATGAACTGGTACTGGGGGCTCATGCCACATCTGCCCACCTTCAGTCACTCTGCCACACACGTACGGCCAGCTCAGCCAGGATCAAGGCCCTTTGTCCTCATCCCCTCATCACCCTGCTGTGGGGAGGCTGCCCCATGGGAGGCCAGGCGGTGCTCTTAAACAAGACGGTTAACCATGCCTCTGTTTTCCAGGCACACGGGCATGTGGTTTCTTTTTTACAAGCCCACTTAAGAGCGGAGGAAGAGGCGAGCTGCCGGCTGCTGGTGTCCCAGTGG
>NW_010428788.1:0-8991 GCF_000710305.1 Buceros rhinoceros silvestris | reverse complement strand
GTGTCCCAGTGGGCTCCGCCGCCCCGCGCTGCCAACCGCAGCCCAGCGAGCCTGGCGTAATGGACTGAAGAGTGGTGGAGAAAGCCAGAGCAGCCTGCTAATGCGAGCAGAGCAGACACTGCTGCTCCTCTCCCCCCTCCTCCTCCCTTCGCCAGAGCCCTGCCCAGACAGGGAGCCCGGGGAGCCTGGTTTTCTCTCTCCCTCAAGGAGACCCTTTGCCCTGGGATGGGACAGGGCTGAGGCCAGGGAAAGCCTCTCCTCCCACCCTGCATCCCCCTGGGGGTTGCTCTGACGTGGCTGCTCTCTTCCTAGCCCTTGCCGTGTCAGGTCCATCTGAGCTATGTTGAAGGACACAGTGTCCTGGAGCAGTGAGGAAGGCAGCAGGATATGGCCTCTACAGCCAGCTTGGAAGCTGGGAGCCACCTAATTGACTGAGAGTCTTAATTACCTGTGCACTGGATAGAGCCCATGGGGAAAAGAGTGATGGGCAAGCAGCTGGACTGGCAGGTACAAAACAGGGGAGGTCGTCACTGAAGGTTTGGGTACAGTCCTGTGGAGTGAGTCCCATCTAACAAGCACATCACGTGTCCACGGAAAGATACAAGCCATCAGATGGGACCCTCTCGCACTTTCCCTTCTGCAAAAGTCCCTGGACAGACCCTACGCCGGGATGGAAAACGTCACGGAAGGTTTGGGTACAGTCCTGTGGAGTGAGTCCCATCTAACAAGCACATCACGTGTCCACGGAAAGATACAAGCCATCAGATGGGACCCTCTCGCACTTTCCTTCTGCAAAAGTCCCTTGGACAGACCCTACGCAGGGCTGGAAAAGCCGCCTTGGCCCAGCAGATATTCTGAGTCTTTGAACACTGGATGGGGATGCTGGAAGGAGCAGCTCAGTGACAGGTAACACGGGCTGGAGAGGAGAAAATGTTTCAGCTTTTTTGGAAGGAAACAGAGCGGCAGCTGTTGACAGCTGAGGTCAGGTTGGACCAAGTCCATGTCACCAGGCAGGAGGCGGATTCAGTGGTTGCAGCCTTGGCCCATTTATCAGAAGAGCATTGCCTTTAAAGGAGATGAGGACGGATCCAGAGCACAGAAGGCAGAGCAGGAGATCCCTCACCCATGCCCTGCCCAGATCTCACCAGAAATGTGCTATAGAGCAACAACGACAGATTTAGGGATGCTGAAGGTGTTCAAGCCTCTCTTTACAAAGTTTCAAGGTGCATCAGTCAGCAAACATCAAGGCAGCAGGTCAGCATCAGCATTGACTTAGAGGATTTCTCAAGACCTAAAGATTCCCCCCAAAACCCCCCAGACTTCAAACCCCATCACTACCCCCGTGACCACTGGTGGCGAATTTCACTACCCAGCAGCAGTGGTGATTTATCACATAAACTTTGTCCATTAGCAGCAGGATGAAGCCCCAGCCAGCAGGTTTCATGGTGGGTCCTGAGCAGTTTTTGGCATCTAGTCTTTGGATCGGAAGCACAGTCCTCACAGTCACCTCCAACCATAAAAATGTGTTAGCAAGGCATTTGCAACAAAACAACAAGTGTTTCTCAGTCTTTGGCATAAAAGCACTCATAAAGGAGGAAGAAGAGCACCTCAGCCCAGGTGGCAAGGACAGAACATCTGCCAGCCCAGCCCCATGTCCCCAGAGTCCTCCAGTGCAGGTCCTTGTGCCTCCAGGCTCAGCACAACCTGTCCCCTGTCATGTCCCATCCTCAGCTGCCCACCCATCGCTTTGGGGACATATTTCCCAGTCAGCCCTCATCCAGAAGAACCTCAAGGATTTTGGCAGCACCAAACACTTTCCCAGTCTCCACGTGAACATCTCCATTCCAGGAAAGCCCATAAACACCCAGCAGCGGTTTCGGCATCAGGGTAGACGTGGGCTGGGAGATGCTGCCTGCCAATTCAGCAGTGCTGCATACGAACGCCTCGGAGGGGTCTGTTGCAAGCCGGAAGCTGGCCAAATCCTGCTGATCAGATGGGATCTACCAACATCCCTGCTCACAGCAGCGTGATTGCAGGTTTTTTTGTCAGTCAGTGATACGAGGCTGAAATGAAGATAAATGAGAGCAGAAAAAAAGAGAAATCCCTCCTCAAAACACATTTGAACTCAGGATAAAAAGCAACTCGGCAACAAGGCGTTCTTTTCTTCTTCTCCCCAAACTTTGGGAACTCAGATGTGGGTGTGAATATCACTTTAAGGATTTATAAAATGACACATGGCCTCACCTGTCAGCATGCCAAAATCTGAATGTCGGTTTTAATTATACCGAATATTTTACTTTCTTATGCAGAGGCATAATCAATTATCTTATTTAAAGGCATTACGATAATGTGTGTGTAAAATGGAGCCATTCCCTGTATTGCATTAGATTCTCTAATTATAGGAGAATGTTTGGAGCTAAAATGTCAGCCTGTCATCTGGCGGGTGTGTAATTCATGATCTGCATTCGCCAGCACGGATGGAGCTGACAAAAATTGCATCCATTCCCTTCCACTGCTTTGGCCTCAAATCTGCCTGGTCTGGAGGTGACAAATCCCACCCCGTCTCCCCTCCCGGAGCACAGCGAGTCCATCCTGTCCTGTCTCGGGTGGATGATGGTCTGGGGAGCTGAGTTTGACAGAGTGCTTTCTGCTGGTGGATGTTTCTTAGTTAAACCTCGGTGTGCCCAGAGATCAAGCGTGGGGTTATATATCAAGTTCTTGGGCAGCGTGGAGCTGTTAGGATGCGATCACAGGCTCAGCAAAAGGCTTCCCCCTCACAGGAGGAGACCCAGGCGTGAACAGAGCTGGAGGCAGAAGACAAAAACCCACCAGGGACTTTTCAAAACACCCTCATCTGAATTACGAATAATGAAAGCCCTCCAACTCTCAGTTATTACAGCAGAGGGATTAGATAAAAATAGAGTGCTTGTTTCTTGGGAGCTTAGTCCTTTCTCTAAGCATCACCCAAGTGAAAGCAGCCTGGATGGCTCCACTGCCTGTCTTTTGCAGGACAGTTTACAGTCGCACTCACATTGTCAGTTCTAGGTGGGCAACCATGCAAGCAGTGGGAGGAGAGACACTTTGGCTTGGGGCACAGGGAAGGAGGAACCTGGGGTTTTTGGAAGTCATGAAACTTTCTCGGTAAATGAGAACTGCTGGGGAGGGCGGGCTCACTGTGACAGCACCAAAACGGTGAATCACCGCAGGGTGAGGGAAAGTGAGAAGCATGGCCCTGGAGGTGACACCTCAGCAACACCATCACAAAGGGAACAGTACCAACGTGGGGAATGCAGCTAGTGGCTTCGTCGTTGACCAAAGGAACAAATCACATGGGGGAGCACCGTGGCTTTGCCCAGCTCCAGGCAATGCTGTTCCCCAGGAAGAAACTACCCAACCACCATGAAAACAGGTGCTGTAGGACCAAACACACCACACTGTGCAAAGCCACCGGCTGTGTGTGGGCAGTGCAGTCTCTTCGCCTACCCCCGTGCCTGCTGCCCAGCTTTCAGACCCAGCCACCTCCTTGATTTTCTGCAGTGACCTGGATCCATGCAGTGGAGCAGGACCTGGGTGCTGCCCTGTGCTTTCCGCATCACCCCTGCCTCACCAACCTCCGGTTCCCGGCAACACCTTCCCTGTGCACGGGTATTCTAATGCAGGCACCATCCCAAAGCTGCCAAGGATGCACACAATGCCATTAAGAGGCTTATTAAAAAGTGATGCTCCAATTTAACACCTATTAGCCAACTTGGTGCCCTTTAGTGGTGCAGGAGAACCTGCAAATGGAAGACCCAGCTCCCAGCAGAACCCCTAAGTGGCTGAGTTTAACTTTATGGCTCCAATTAGAAGAGCAATAAAGCAGCACCGGTGCTGCAGATTTATTAACGCTCATCCCATCCCCAGAGCGCTGCTGGCCAATGCTAGCAGCAGGCACAAGTGGGTGCTTTGCCCATTGCACAATGATTGCAGCAACCACCAGGAATGGGCTCAGCCTCTGCTCCCCCTAATACACCTTTGTCTGATGCCATCCTTTCCCTAGAAACTCCCCCAAACCTTCCCATTGGGGCGAATGGAGCATCGTTGTAGAATGGGCTCCAGCCCTCTGACTTCTTGTGGCCTCCTCTGGACCCACTCCAACAGGTCCACGTCTCTCCTGTGCTGAGGACCCCAGAGCTGGACACAGCACTGCAGGGGGTCTCACCAGAGCAGAGTACAACAGCAGGGTGCTCTCTCTTGATCTGCTGGCCACGCTGCTGGGGATACAGCCCAGGATGCAGTTGGCTTTCTGGGCTATGAGCGCACACTGTCAGCTCGTGCCCAGCCTTTCATCCTCCAATACCCTCAAGTCCCTCTCCGCAGAGCTGCTCTTGATCACATCCCCCTGCCTGTACTGATATCGAGGATTGCCCAGACCCAGGTGCAGGACCTTGCACTTAACCTTGTTGAACCTCATGAGGTTCACACTGGCCCGCTTCTCCAGCTTGTCCAGGTCCCTCTGGATGGATCCCATCCCTCAGACTTGTCAACTGCACCGCTCAGCTTGGTAGCATCTGCAAACTTGCTGAAGGTGCACTCGATCCCCCTGTGTATGTCATTGGTGAAGACACTAAACAGCACTGGTCCCAGCACAGACCCATGAGGGACAGCACCTCTCACCAATCTCCATCTGTACATCAAGCCATTGACCGCTACCCTCTGAATGTGACCGTCCAACCAACTCATTATTCACTGAACTGTGCCACCACACTGGACTGTGCTACTTTTCCAGCCGGATGGGAGCCTGCGAGCACAATGCCTCCTGTAGCTGGAGGAAGGCAGCTTCACCAACAGGCTCCCCTTGATCAGGTAGCCAGTAGTAGATGCCAACCACAAGGTTCCCTTTATGGCCTTGGTCTCTAATTCTTACCCATAAGCTTTCAACCTGTTTGTGGCTACTCTTCAGGGACAGCTCTTCATGCTCTACCCATTTCTTGACATAGAGGATGTTGCCTCCACTCCTCCTTTCTCGCCTGTCCCTTCTGAACAGCCTTTGGTCTTGATGAGCAGGGCGAGGTGTGCTTCGAGAGCGGGAGGAAGAGCAGCCGCCTTCACGCGCAATCTGGAGCTGTTTAAAAAGCCTGTTTGTTCCAGGGGGTTTATGGGCCGCGTTTGCCCAATAATGTAATTTTTTAGCATCTCACGTCACCCTAATTACTTGTCACAGCAGCAAGAGACAGCTCTCACATGCTGCGTTCCCCGGTCCAGCCAGGGGCAGGCATGGCCAGCAGGACAGACAAGGGGATGTACAAGCCCATGGGGAGGATGGAGACTTGGCGTCATACATTCCCACCCCTCAGCCCCAGCATTTGAGGTCATTTCCCCACACACCTGCTGTTTCCCATTTCCTCATCACAGCTCCCCAAAGCAACAGCCCAAACACCTCATGAGAGGCCCCGCTTGCCCGGGTCGCGTTGCCGGCAGGACCGTTTGCCAGCTGCAGGGATGGGAGCACCATTCTGGCACCATGCTGCTGCTCTGGGACTGCAGACACTCCCATCCCTGGGACAGAGGGATGTCCCCAGCCCCGAGCCACTAATAAGTGCTAAGGAGAGCCAGCGGCATGGCAGGACAGCAGGACCAAGCAGGTCCTATTCTGCCCTCCAGCAGCGCATCATCCCCCATGCAAACCACCGTGGGGCTGTGGTCACCCCACAGCGCTGCTGCCCCAAAGGCTCAGCCCCTTGCCAGCTCCGACATGCCCCAAGGAGCAGCCACTGTCCACACTGCTGCCTGCACCAGCAAGGCAGGCAGGGCAGCTCCCGCCTCGCCACCTCTCTCACCCTTGGGCCGCTGTGAAAGCCCAGGAAGGACTTCACCACCACAGTTTTCTCCCCATCCCCACTGCTGGCGCATTACCCAGTGTGCCCCTGCCAGCACGTGCTGTCATTTCCACACCCCGAACGATGTCTAACAGCTCTTTTTCCCTCTTCATTCAAACAAACCAACCAACCAACCAAACATTTCAGGCATTTGTAACCAGAGGAAAATTAGTAGCAGGTGAAAGCAGATTTTAACGAGGCCAAACTGTTCCTAATGTAGTCCAGGAACAGCGTTTCATTCCCCTCCCTTTTGCTGTTCTGAGGTTTGTGGGAGTAAAAAGCGAATTAGCATGGGGAACACTTAAGCTTTTCCTGAGCAAAGAACAGGTCTAACAGAGAGCTCGTCCCAGGCATCTGTGCCCCTACTTGCTCCCCACATGGACCACCCCCACCCCCATCATCCATCCTCTGCTTGCCCTCCATGGGCTGAATTCAGCCCTTATTCATGTGCAGCTCTCCACAAATTGGGAACTTTTCAGGCTGAAAAGCAAAAAACCTCATGCCAGTCCAATATGAAATGTGTCCTTTCACTCTCTCGTTACTTAACCTGTTTTTTTAAGTTTTGGAAATTCAGAAAGATCAACTGCAAACACCAAATTCTCCCAATTTGGGGAAAAAGAGTCCCAAGCGTGGGTTATAGATGAACGACTTGGACGTGGTCACAGAGTCCCCAAGAAAAGCCATACCTCTGAGCCAAACCAGGGGGTTTGACTTGTATTCGTTGGTACCTTTTGTTCCTCCCACCATTACTTCTGGATTTGTTTACAGGGAGAAAATCCACCCCTTCCCATTCCCCAGCTCTCCTCACATATTAGAGGAACATTATGGGGTATTTATAGCTCAGCTGAGCTTGCTAAATGCCTTCTTCTAGGAAAATAGTTCATCAAACTGTCTATTTTGACTCTGTTTAATCTCTCTTGCCCATCTGTTGCCACTGCCATTGCTGGAAGCCCATCCTTGCCTGCGTGGGACAGGGCACCAACAGGCATGGTTGCATGCCCCAGTTTGGGGACATCACCCGGGTTTAGCAGGAAGCAGCAAGGGTGAGTCCCAGTCTGCTACCGGCTTTGTGGACATCCCTTCAGTGTCACTGCACAACCAAATGTCCTCGGTGTCTTTGCACAGCAAAACATCTTTGCTGCCCTTGCACACCTGCAGTGAGGCTGGCTCCTAAACCAGCCCCCAGCCAAGCCAGGGCTAGTTAAGCTGAATGCCCCAACACTGGGGCAGCCGGGGCTTTGAGTGACCATGGGGCAGCTGAGATGGGAATAAAGGGACTTGCAGAGGGGTTTGCCTTGCTCCAGGGGAAATCCACGTCACTTGGAGCAGTTCTGGCTGGAGAAGAGCTGGTGCACTATCTCTGCTGGAGGGGAGAGCAGCTTTTGAGCTGGCTGCACCCATTTATCACATGCTGGGCAATGCAGAAATGGCCCCCCTGGGCACACAGAGCAGTGTGCTGCCTGCCACTGGCTGCCCAGCCATGGAAGAACATCCCCCTCACAGGGTGCTTCGCTCCATGGCTCCGCTTTCATTGAAAGCCTGGCAAACTCGACAAACTTTGAAGAAAAATCCTTGTGCTCGCAGGCTGCTGGAGCCAGCTGTGACATTTGCGAAGCGAGGAGGAGGATGCCTCCAAGCGTGCCACAGCAACGCAGGAGGAACAGCTCAATGCAGGAAACCTCCACTTTTTTCTACCAGAGATTTTTCAGATAATTTCAGAAAGGTGACAGGAGTGCCAGCCTCCTCCTGTCCCCTTGCTGTCCCCAGCATAGCTCCAAAGCCACATCTGTACCAGGACACATGGCTGGTGCCCCTAAAGCAAAAGCTTTGCTCACCACCTGAGGACACAGCTCCGAGGCATCTCGCTAACCCCCCTGCAACCCCACCTATGACTGCATGGCCAAGAGCTCTTCTCCTCCCCTTTCTCTTGACATCTAAGAGGGAAACATCTGAGATCACTGCGGTTTTATTGTCAGATTTGGCAGCCTTTTCATATTTGCTTGGATTGAGATATAAATTGAATTTGGTTTTCTCCCGCTGACTCAGTTATTTGTTGTAGAAATAAGGCCTGTGGTAATGGATTAGGCAGGGGAAGGGGATTTATCTTTCAGGCATATGCACAAGGTGGGATTTGCCATGCCCTGTCCCGTGTTTTCCTGGCGTGGCTTTGCACCACTGATGACTTTGCAAGCTCCTTCCTCTCGCTGTCCGGCCACAGCTGGACGTGGAATCTTTTTCACAGCAAAGCTGTGCTTCTTTCCTCAAATTCTGCAAGGTTTTAGTGCAGATGAAATTTAACCAACAGTGAAATCATTTTCTAAATCTGCTCCCCACCCATATCCTTCCCCCTCCCTCAGCCCCCATCAGTCACTTTGCTGGAAACCACACAAAGCATTTCTGGGGCTCCTCAGCTATGCCTGCAACGATCTCCCTGCCCAAGGAGCTCTCGAGCTCCCTTTGCCCTTCCATTTGTACAGGCCAGGAATGGTACATGATGCTCCCTGCCTCCCAGCCACATCCTTGTCGCCCTCCCTGCTCACAGCAGGGCCACGCTGCACCACCACCAACCCACAGGGACTGTGACCAGGGAGAAGGGCAGCACGTGTGGCATTAACCCCTGGATCTGCCCGCCAGCTCCGGTGTTTCCACGCTCCCTATTCCAGCATTGCTGTTTATACCAGGATGTGGTGCCCCAGGCTTCCTCCAGTGCCCCCAGCCCACTGGGGGCAAACAGAGCCCCCATATCCCTGGGTGTGCTGCAGGCAGCAGAGCCCAGCTCTGGCTCACCAGCACCCCACCTCCACGGCGCCTGTGAAGTGTTTTCATGGAAAACCCACAAAATCCTCCTGTCCCCAGCCCTTGATAGGGGCTGCAGGTCCTCACAGCATCCCTGAAGCCACAGCACACTCTGCAGGCACCTGCACCACAGCACTGACCCCAAACCCTCCACCGGGGCCATCCCCACCAGTGGCACAGCCCTAAGCCGTGGGGGCAGTGGCACTTGGCTGCAGAGAGGTCCATGCCCACAGCTCTGCCCTGCTCAGCAGGCGCTGGGAGCTGGGGTCATGCAGAGGCCATGTCCACAGACACCAGTGAGTAAGCAAAGGCATCAAACAGAGCCCATTGCATCATC
>NW_010428787.1:65112-74178 GCF_000710305.1 Buceros rhinoceros silvestris | reverse complement strand
TCTGGGCTTGGGCTGTGGGATGGCGTCATGCCGCTTAGGCTGGGAGGGAATGGGGACGGACTTGAGCCTGGGGGACCTTAATGCTGCTGGTGCTTGGAGCAGGGCCTTGGGGTGCTGTTGCAGATGGGGTTGGTCTGTGCTTGTGTGCGGGGGCACTTCTAGGCTGGGGAGTGGGCAGCTGGTGCAAGAGAGGGCAGCTCTGGTTCGGGAGAGGGTCAGTGCTGGGTGTTTTGGGGAAGGTCAGCCCTCTTCTCCTGGGGCTGAGTGCTTGTTTGAGCAGGCGGGGGTGGCGGTCAGGTCCTGGCGGGGAGCAGGCTGTGGAAGTGGGGTTGGTCTGTGCTTGTGTGCGGGGGCACTTCTAGGCTGGGGAGTGGGCAGCTGGTGCAAGAGAGGGCAGCTCTGGTTCGGGAGAGGGTCAGTGCTGGGTGTTTTGGGGAAGGTCAGCCCTCTTCTCCTGGGGCTGAGTGCTTGTTTGAGCAGGCGGGGGTGGCGGTCAGGTCCTGGCGGGGAGCAGGCTGTGGAAGTGGTTGCCGGGGAAGCAGAGGGCATTGTGTATGAGAGCAGGGACTGAAGGCTGATCAGCCTGTTCTGAATCTGGACAATTTTCAAGTCTTGCAACAGTTCTCTCCGTGGCTGTGGAAGTGGTTGCCGGGGAAGCAGAGGGCATTGTGTATGAGAGCAGGGACTGAAGGCTGATCAGCCTGTTCTGAATCTGGACAATTTTCAAGTCTTGCAACAGTTCTCTCCGTGTCTTTGTTTTATTTCCTCTGGCTTCAGGCTTTATTGTGCCTTTGTGGCAAGGTGCCATGTAGGGACATGCCACGCTCCCCAGATCCAGGGGAAGGGTAGTGGGTTGGTCTGTTTTGGTGCAGTTCTGATTCCACCTGTCAGTTTTAACAGATGTCTTGTCCCTTCTGTGCAAACAGTGGCCTCTTGCCTACACCTGGGCTGGGATGAGCAGCTGTGCTGGAGCAAAGCTGAGCTTGGCTGCCTGCTCAGGTCACTATTGACATAGCTGATATGTTCCAAAGTCAGCTTGGGGTCTCTGTACCAGCAGCATGTTGTAAAGATGCATGAATAATTCATGCAAGTTGCCCAAGATCCAGGGGGTTTGTCAGCGTGGATAATTTGCCTCTTTTAAAGCCTGTTGATACGTAAGAAATCTGCATTTTATGTTGCACTGCGTTCTTACCTCTGCCTGGCTTTTGTGGTTTGCTTGTCATAGAGATGAAATGGTTTTATTGTGTGAAGATGGTTCTTAATCTGTGGTGTCTGAATGTTATTGTCTTCTAGGAAGATCCGTCCCTGGAGAGACACTTCAAAGGCCATAGAGATGCTGTCACTAGTGTGGACTTCAGCCTCAATAAGAAACAATTGGGTAAACTGTCTCTCTGTTTTGATGGCCAGGTGATAAAGGAAGAGCTTCTCTGCTTTAGTTGAATGGAGGGAGCTGTGGAGGTACTGAGGTCTACAAGAACAAAGAACTTGTTTTTATGATGAAGAGATTTTAGAGAATTTCAGGATAAACATTTCTGTGTGCTTTGAAAAAAAATCCCATTGTTAATCATAGGGGTGGCAGATTGTGTGCATCCTGCTAGAGCTTAAGGGACATCTACCACTGCTTATCATTTCACATACCTGGTTTTACCATGCAGTCAGCTGTAACATAAAACCTTCCTTTTTCTCCTCCATCTTCCATTTCTCGTCTTTAGACACCTGCCCGTGCTTATGCCAAGGCTGATGTCCTGGTTTCCAGTCAGTGGCCCACAGCATGTGCTTTGAGGAGGAACCTGAAGGGGTTTTGGCTCTTAGTGAAGCTGTTGTTCAGGCTGTGTGACAAAGTGGACGTTGCTTTGGCTCGCAGGGAAGCTAAGGCAGCAGTGATGGTTTGAGACCATGTACCTGGCAGGCGGTGGGCACGGGTGAATGGAAACCCAGTGATCTGGGTCAGGGAATGAGCCTGTTCTGGATCCTGCAGCCCACGCAACACTCTGGGAGCTGCAGGGAAATGAAAATTAATCAAACTTGTCTCAGACCCCCTTTCTCCCAGCTGCTGTTTTTTATTGTCTGTTGTCCTTTCCACTTCCTGTGTCTTTGATTGCAGAGCAAGAGTTCACTCTGCTTTGTGTTCGTGATTCTGTTTGTGGATCCCTAAAACTTTATCCAGTCAGTGCAAGTCTGTTCGGCAAGGGCGCTCTGAATGTATAGAATCACAGAGTGGTTTGGGTTGGAAGGGATCTTCAGAGGTCATCTAGTCCAGCCCCCCGGCTGCAGGGAGCATGGACAGCTTCAGCTAGATCAGGTTGCCCAGTGAAATTGTTGCTCATCATAATTTTAGTAAATGAGATCAGGTAGGAAAGGGAACAAATTCTAAGAATTTTTCTTTTTAGGTACTGTTGGGTTGGTTGTGTGTACTGGACTGTTAGCAGATTTTATTTTTCCCCATACCTCCTCCTGCCCTGGCCAATAAAACAGCCAAACTTAGGGGACTTGGTCTTTTTATTCTCTTAGGTTGCTTTTCCAGTCCAATAAGGGTAATAGTTATTGCCCACAAACAAGCATTTCAGTATGATACTGCTTTACTGACATGTCAGAGCATTATTTTCAGTCCTCCTTTTAGCATCAGTCCTGGGGATGCTGTGATACTGCAACTTGATATCCCTGCCAGACAATGACCTGCTGTAGTTCTGACTAACATTCTCATCTCTTGACACTAGGCTGTGTGCTCAAACTACTTTTACGCTCTTGTCTTCCCTTATTTTTCAATATCTTTAAGGAAAGTTGTTGCCTGTATGAAATACAAAACCAACAATTGGACAGACAAATATGTAAGTTTTTTTTTTTACTGAGTGAGCCTGTTTGAAAGAGTCTGTATTAATCCCAAATCAAGAGTAGGAAGAGATGACATTTTTTTTTTGTGCTGAAATGACTGTGAAATAGAAGGACATTTTCAGGAAAATCCATTTGGTATTTTGCCATAACACTAATGAACGGAAATCTTCATGTAATTATGATACTGCCATGCCAGAACCTACCATCAAACTTTTTTCTAGGAACGTTGCAAGATCTCTCTGGAGATCTGTCCCACTTGGCACTCAAATAGAGAGACACAGATGCAGCTTGGTTTCCTTGGCAGGCTAAGATGTGCATATGCCTGTGGGAAATCTACAAAGTTTTTTGCTATTTAAGCATTAAAATTGATTTGAAGGGGTATTTTTGCTGTCCTTGTTTGAGACTTTAAGTTGCCACGGCCATACCTTTGCTCTTTTACGAACCACCAGGGTCCCAGTGTTACGGGCATTACCTCCAGCCCTTTTCCCTCTTGTTTTTGAAGCATACCTTTACACTCTTCCACCCCTTTCTTAGAAGCCCAAGAGTAAGGGCAAGTTGTTGTGGCTGTTGGTTGTTTTTTATTGCCAGAGGTGAATATAGAACTGGGCATGAATGGCAGAGTGGGTGTGAGCAGATACCTCTGCTGGGAACCTACTCTACTGGGAACCTCTGCTTCCCAGTAGAAAACGTGATGAGAGAATCTTCATTCACGGACCCGCCATGTGTTTCCTTAGGGCATGGTTATTTGGAGAAAGTTTTGCAGCTTGTGTGGCTTTTGCCTGTGCAGCTGTTGCATGACCGGACTCTTGGAAGTATGTTGTCAGGCCATGCCAATGCGTGACTGACTTTGTTTTGTTTGAATTGTTAATGAAATGTCCAGTGAGCAATACATTGGTGAAGTTTCAAGGACGACGTGTTTGAGTTTGCTGGAAGCTGTGATGGTGAACTGTGTGTGAAATGTAGTTTCAGTGTAATTGCAGGAGAACTAATGTGAACTTGGTTTTGTGTGGTTCTGTTTCTCTTTTTTATTTCAGCAAGTGGCTCAATGGATTCGTGCCTGATGATCTGGAGTATGAAACCTCAGATGAGAGCCTATCGCTTCGTGGGCCACAAAGATGCAGTGATGTGTGTTCAGTTTTCACCTTCTGGTCACCTGGTGGCCTCAGGCTCTAGAGACAAAACAGTCCGTTTGTGGGTTCCCAGTGTGTAAGTATCTATTCCCTTTTGCCTCTTTTTGTAGCTATGGTTTGGGATTTCCCCCTGATTCTTGATAGCAGTTCTCCAGCTGTGGACCTGGAATCTGTTTGAGGGAAAGAAGAACCAGTTTATGTGGCCACTTAACAGCAGAGGGGTAATTTGGTCCTGAAATTGCATTGGAAACACAACTAAAATCCTTTACAAAGCTTGAAGTCAGCATTAACTTCCTATGCTGCTATAACAAGTCTCTAATAGAACTCATCAGTGGTGAGCTGTTGGGTTTTTCTTCCCCAGTCTGTCTTTCCTCCTAGCGAACGATCGCTTGCTTCTCTGCCAGCGAGCAGAGCTTTTGTGAGCTCGCACATGATTAAAAATTCTCTTTCAGTACTTTGGCCTAATTATGAAGTTTGCATTTTTGAGTTGCTTTAGTTGTTTTAACTCATTGTATACTTGGCAATCGTTAGCTGGGACACCCTAGCTTCTCTTGTTGTACTCCAATGCGTTGTTTTAAGTGACATGTCTTCAGCAAGGAATGCTTAATTGAAGTACAGCACACAAACAGGAGAGTGCTGAAGAACTTCTGCTCGAAGACTTAATCTTGCTGCAAGTAATGAGAAGATTTTTGCAGCCAAGGTGCAGAAAAGCAGCTGCTAGTGTTTCCTCTGGTCTCTTGGTTCCCACACTAAAGAGTGGGATGGATTTTTCTCACTGGACAGGCATCTAAAAACGTGTTGGAGGTCCCTCTGCTTGTGAGCTTGTAAATTGCTGCTATCAAAGACAAAAAGATGATTTTTCTTTGATTGAGAAGCAAACCTGATGATTGTGGTGGCAAAAGGGATTTAAGAAAACCTCCAAACTAGCAAAACCACACAAAAAGCATTCTCCAACTTAAAAATAAACAAGTTGCTTCAGGAACCTGAGAAAGCATTTCTGGATTTTTATTTTTGGTGAGTTCGTATGGTTACGATTACTCATTGGAAGCTCTATTTGATGATCAGTTAAACCATAAGTAATCTCTGCCACAGAACTGATAAGTTCTGAAAGTGACTTAAAAACCTGTGATAAAAGTGCTTTTAAATATCTTAACTTATAGTGAAATAGAACTAAAATTAGCAGGTTGTAACTTCAATTATAATTATTTCAGTTTAGCTAAACTCCCCTGGAAGGAATAATCGCAATGCCTTGTTAGCGTATGTACTATTAAGAGGCACAAGGTGGGTTATGATTAAAGTTTAACCTTGCTGCTCATCAGTTTCCTACAAAGAAAGAGACTAACAGTATCACTCTGCTGTCTCTGGGGCTGTGCTGCTAACACAGAATGTTGAAAACAAACCACAGCGCAAACCTGTTTGATTTCTTAGAAGCCAGCGTATGCATTTGAAGGAAGGACTGGGGTGCAATGAGAAAACTGAACTTGTGTGGGGTTATTCTGTCTCAATTGCTCAGGCGTGTGAGCTCTGTGGCATAGATGACACCTCTGGCTGCCACGACAGAAAAGGGCCAGTGTGGAAAGGGAGTTCTTACTGTTATGTTGGTTGTGAATACCTTGGAGCTTGGCACCTTTACTCTGTGTTTAGTTAGAGAAGGTAAATTGACAAAGAATACTAAATAGACAAAAGAACCCCCCTGTTGGTGTTGAATCAGGTTTGAGAACTTCAGCTTGCCAGTTTGGCACTGTTGCTGAAAGAGGAGGGAGAAGCTGCCCCGTAGTCTGTGGGCCAGGACTGTCAGATTCTTTGGAAATAAAACTTGCAGTCCCTTTAAAGGGCAATGTGTTACTGAAGGAGTTAGTGCTACCCTGGCGTGTGGATTTCTGTCTTTAGGATTTGTTTTTCATAAGCTAAGCTGACAGAGTTTTGTAATTTCATGTTTCTGCATGAGGTTTTTATCAGACTTGGGGATGTTCTGTGGTTTTGGACAGAAAGAAAACTTTCCTGAGGAGTAACCTTTACTGTTCCTTGCCTTCTGGCAGACAAAGGATTAAATAAAACTAGGCAGCTCTGACCTTTTCTGAGGAGAGAGGGAGGGAATAATGCTGGAAGGTATGTAGTGTTTTGATTCTTTGCCCTTTACAGGTTTAGTAATCCTCAGCCTCAGTATAAAGCCTGTTAAATCCTAATGGAGAAGGGAGCAAAATGCAGTGTCTTTCTGTTGTTCTCTTCTGTCTGTGCGTATGGAGCTCCTGGTAGTGCACTGCGTGCTGGAGGTGTATCCTGGGCCAAGAGTCTTGTTTCCCTGTTGGGTCTCTAAACACCTTGCACTTCGGCTCTCCATGCCTTGTGTTTATTCTCCAGAAGAATGCCTCTTGCATTCGTTTGGAAGTGGTGGGTAGAGAAAAATAACAGTAGCCTGTATTTTGTCCTGCCTGGCTGCGTTAATGGTAGCTTGCTCCACGTCATACAGTGTTGGGCATGCTGGATTCACTTGTGCTGTTTCTTGTGTGACATGGGCCAGTAGAGGAGCAGTCATGAGGTCATTGCCTGCCTGGCTCTGTCTAGATGAACTGTGAAAACACTGACCTCCCTCCTCACCTGTCTCGCAGCGAAGGACCTGGTGACAGTACAGAATCTCAGCATCTTCTTCCATATTGCTGTTTCCATAATTTGGTGCAACCATTTAAAACAACAATTATCAGTAGCATTTTTGCCACTTTAGAGGAAACATGGGTTGTTTCCTGTTGGACTGGGCTCCACTATTGAACAGGAACAACAGGTTTAGCTCTGTTTTCTGTAGAGCTCATGAAGCATTGGTTTGTTTGGGGTTGATCAACGTTTGCTTCCTAATGCAGGCACATGCAGTTTCTGTAGAAGTGGTGGCTAATACCACTGCTCAGCATACAGAGCTTTGTGTTCTTGGGTATGTGATGTCTTTGCTGCCCTGTTTTGCAGTTTTAAAGTGCTCTTTCCTTCTGTATAGCAAAGGAGAATCTGTGGTGTTCAAGGCTCATACGGCAACTGTAAGAAGTGTTCATTTCTCCAGCGATGGCCAGTCCTTAGTTACAGCTTCCGATGACAAAACAATCAAAGTGTGGATGGTTCACAGGCAGAAGTTCCTGTTCTCGCTTAGCCAGCACATCAATTGGGTTCGCTGTGCCAGGTAAGTGCGGCTTTCTGGCAAATAGAGATGGGGATTTATCCCGCAAAGCAGCGACTGAGTATCATGGTCTCGTGTAACACGTTTCTGTTGGGGATTATTCAGGTGTGTCTAGAGCCTGAGAGAGGTTGCCAGCCTGCAGAGAGGTCCCTTTGGACAGTAGTTGTGGATACCTGTTTTGTGTTTCTTCAGCGATCTTTGTCCAGCAGAGACTTTCCTCCTTGGTGGTTTGTTTTGTATTTTTCTCTGACCTGCTCAAAGTTGCCAATGGAAGCAAAACGACAGGTTTCTATTGTTATTTCAGCTTATTTACTGCTAGACTTGTCATGCCTCTCGTTAAAAACGATCACCTGTGCTCCTTCCAAAATGCTGAAAGTGCTGCCATAATAAAAGCATCAATTACAAATAACTGTCTCAGATTTGGTTTTCAGCTGTTCTGAGGAGTATATATGCATCTAGGATGAAAGTACAGTTTCACTCTAGGCAAAAAGTTCATTATAGTTCTTGAATGTGGTGGTGGCAGTGGCTGGTAGTGCTAGAGATGCCCACAGCAGAGTAGAAAAAATGTTTCCTGGTAAATATGATGTTCTCCAGTTAGAGGCTTAGGTCCTGATCCTGTGAAATGTATGCCTCTGAAGAGAGGTACTGATCTGTCTTGTGTATGAACTTAATTCATTCTTCTAAGGTGCTTGAATGAAGCTCCTCCTGCTGCAGCTGTTACTTTGGGAGTAATTGTATTGCTCTGAATGCTTGTGGCAAAGGTAGGAATTGTTTTGAATCAGGGATGATAAACAACTTGAGATACATTTAAATTGAAACAAGTAGGACAAGAGGTCTTAAGTTGGACATAGGACTTTTCTGAGGGTTATTTTATGTTTGTGGAATTAGGGATTTGAGGACTTTTGTGGCTTCTTTTATTTCCCCCTTAATTTATGAAGATTGGATTTCCAATCTCTCACTGATGCCAGTGGACTTCTTGAAGAGCAGGGTGTGTTTACCAACGTACTTTGACAGCTGGCCAAATCCAGTTGACCCCATACCCCTTTTGTTTGGGGGCATTTCCTAATCGCTGTATCTCTTATTTTAGATTCTCTCCTGATGGACGATTGATAGTGTCAGCCAGCGATGATAGAACTGTCAAAGTGTGGGATAAAACCAGCAGAGAATGTATACACTCCTTCTGTGAGCACGGCGGGTAAGTCCCTGGTGGTGCACAAGGACCGGCCTTCTTGTGATTTCTGAAATGGGGGTGCCTGGTGGATGTACACCTGGTTTTGTGGCTGGTCCTTTTGTAGCAGGTCCTTGTCCTGGCTATCATTTCTACCTCTTAAAAAATCATTAGCACCCATTACAAAAGCAGCCAGCGGAGGATGAGATGCAAAGAGAGCTTCCAGAACTGCTTTGACCTTCTTATGACTTCTCCAGACTGGAACCCTGAGGCAGTTAGATTTCAATAACTGTCCAACATGTCAAGCCTTAGTTTCTTTGTGCTTGCTTATTTTTGGAAATGCTTAAATTCTTCATTTGTTCTAGCCATGTTAAGCTTTTTTATTTTCCTCCGAGCTGAAGTAAATTAAAAGAGCAAAGGTGTACTAGCAGATTGGTACTTGGATGTTCTGTGTGATCCTCAAGTTTTTGAATAACAAGGTTATTCCAAAAACCACTTTGTATTCATAAAAACAGCTGTTGGATCAGGATTTTTTAGTGAGGAATACTGAGCCACAGCAAAGTTAATTTGTCCAGAAACACAAAACAAGTCCTTACAGAACTGAGACTGGAATCTTCCTAACCTCTTGCTGCATTGAATTAAGTGCAGAGTTTTGTTCTTCCCTGGTAATACACAACAATATTACGACAAATTCAGACAGCATTTTTTTTTTTCCAGCACTCATAAGAACGTTGCTTGTCCAAATGACCTATTTGGATATCTCAACTTCCTCGGCA
>NW_010428787.1:63624-65013 GCF_000710305.1 Buceros rhinoceros silvestris | reverse complement strand
GTTATAGGAATACTCGAAGGATAATTATTTTTATCCAATTTCATTCATGGATTGGATAGAGGAGTTACAAGATGCTCTTCACTGAAGGTTCTGAAGCTTTTACTGTACTTGTGTGTTCAAAAAATTGATTGTGTATGGGTCCAGAAAGTAATTTGATCTCAGCCATGCCACCTTCCAAGTGGCAACATACGATTTCAGGCACAAATTCATTAAGTTCCATCTTAAAATTAGTTAAGTGTAATAGAAGAAAAATATCTGTAACACCCTGCAAGAAATCCTGTTAATTTAGAAGACATATATATATTATGCAAACATTAAATGAGCACTTGAAAATGTTGTTATGACAGTTGGATCCATCAGATTTCAGGAAGTTTGTATCTGCAGCTCCCACACCTGATACAATCCTGCAGTCTACCTGAGGTTGTAAGCAAGGTCTTAAGAGAAATTCAGCAGTGCGAACTTTCAGGTTATCTCCTCCGTTCCGTAATGTTCAATGCATCATGGCATAGCTGCCCTTCTAGCAAAGACCTCTTTGCCTTTTAGCAAGAGTTGAATGTAAACAGTTGGATTTAACTGCAATTTACAGGTTTATGAATCATGTGGATTTTCACCCCAGCGGTACCTGCATTGCTGCAGCTGGTACAGATAACACAGTGAAGGTGTGGGACGTCAGGATGAATAGACTTCTTCAGCATTACCAAGGCAAGTGAGGATCTGAGAAAAGCGGAACCTTTCTGCGTGTTGATATGAACTGCTCTGAAGTCCAAGGACTGTTTCTCCATCACCTGCTGTTTTTCCAGAAAGGCACTGGGTTAGGCCTGCCAGTGGAAGCCTTTTTTCACCAAACATGCTGTACATTAGCTCCAAGACTGATTCTCACGTTGCTGAGAGCCACCTCTGTTCTGATTTCTCCTCTGCCCACCATCAAAAAGCAAAAAAGCCCCAATGCTGAAACTGCCCCATGTTGCAAGTGTGCGTACGTGATATCTGTGATGCCACTTGGCTCCTATTCGCTGTTCCTAGGAGATGATGTGCAGTAAAAAGGATGTAGCCTTTACCTCTAAACTGGCTTGTAGGAGAATTCTAGGTAAAGTTCTTCATGAGAAAATTAGGAAAAGTTAACAAAAGAGGAAAATCAAAATCAACCAATTGCAGTTCTATACCATGATCCATATTTACGCTTCCTTCTCCAGTATCTCTTTGGTTTTCAGCTTCCAGAATTAGCTTTGACGTTGTTGTGACCTGTCCAGGTTGGCTTGTCTTGGAGTAGCCAGCTTTTATTTTTAGAACTCTAATTTTTTTTTATTTCCCTTACCTTTCAAGGGGCGCCTCCTCCATTCCCTGTTCTTGTCAAACTGAGCAGTGCTGCTGTCTGGTAGAACTGCATCG
>NW_010428787.1:53113-63484 GCF_000710305.1 Buceros rhinoceros silvestris | reverse complement strand
CGGAAGAGGGTGCTTCCCCATCACTGCAAACTGCTTTTGAGTTGGATTGTCCTATTTATGTGTATTGGTTTCTTGAGCCTGAACGTGGCTTTTCTTTCCTTTGCTATTAACAATTTCGAGGGCCGCTGTAGTGTTTTGTAAGTCCTTGCATTCTCAAGTACTGTTCCCAGAACAGATAACGTATTAAACTTAATTTTGTTAGCTCTCCATGAAGACTGCTCGGGTCGGGTCTGATAGTAAAGCAAGCTGCAGAACGCTTTTGTAGTTCTGCTCATCTATGTGCTCTTTGCATATAGGTGGAAACATTATTATGAGCATCTCATCTGACTATTAAGCACTGATGGTGACACCACTATCATTGGAAGAGGGTTTTTTTCCTTGGGTTGAAAAAAAAATCATATTCCTTATCTCTAACATCAGGTTCCTGCTCCTGCACTGTGTGTAATCCCTGGCTCCTGGGGTGATCCTCTCAAGGGTATTCTCCCTGTGTGCTGAAGGCAAGGACTCTTTGAACTCTTGTTCAACTGTAAATCTCCCTGAGCTCCTTGAACGGTCATATAATGGGGTTTTTTCCCTCAGTTATTCTTATGAACTCACAATCCCAGTTCCTTGATAGTTAACAAAAATCTATTGGAAAATCGAACCTTTTGACGACTGTTGTTCCAAGTCATCGGTGTTGAACTGACACAATGATGAGTACTGAAGTGTGATTCTTTATGTAATAAATATTGTTACCTTGTGACCCATATCAAAACTAGGAAACACCTTTCTGAAGTCTCGTTGCTCAGATAGGTAGCGTGGTTAAATACCCAAACAGTGTTGGACTGTCCTGTAATCTACTTTATTGGCTTTTCAACAGAGGCAGGATCTGCAGCGTGTGTTTCCAGCCTCAATGTAACTTGGCTCAGAAACAATCTTTTCCTGCTTTCCACTTACTGCTATAAAATTGTCTGAATCTAATGTGGTTTAGGTTTGGCTGCTAGGTGAAATTTTTGTCCTGGAGTTGGTTATTTCCCCTGTATCCCACCCTTAATGGTGTTTCAGTCCGACACCTTTGCTATTGAAGCGATCTTTTCCTGTTATGAGTGTTGTTTTTAACAGCTACTGTGTGAATCCTAATTGTTAAACTTTGAACTAGAAGTAGTCATAAAACCTGGAATTGCAGTGGTAGCTCTATGCAGTCACTTCACGCACCTGTAGCCGCAATTTGATGTGTTTGTGGCATGTCCTGGGGATGAGTTTGTAAGTCCTGCTCTTGCAAGGGTTTGTACTTGTGGCTTTTGGCTGAGTGGGGTTTAGTCTGGGGCTCTCGCACGCGAAGCTGTCTCAGTCCCACTAGATGGCATCTCTCCCTGCAGCACTCGCTCCCGCTGCCTGAACCCATTTTAAAGATTGAGTTGCATCCAGGAGTTCAGAGATACGTAGCCCTGCCACAGACCCGTGGCTGTTAGTCGGGTTGTTTTCTAAAATGGATCAGTCTTTCAGCAGTGTTGCTGTTGTTGTCAGGACTTGTTCCAACTTCGACTGAAAGTAGAGAGCAAACTGCAAAACCTTTTGAATGGTGTGTGGGGTTTTTTTAGCAGAGTGTGCTCTGGTCATGGTCACTGTACAGGGGAGCAGATGGATGCTTTATTCAATCCTCTACTTGGCACCGACTTCTCTGTACAACAGATCAGCCCTCTGCAAAAACAGCCAGTGCTTATTGCCTGACATTTTCTCCTCTGTGCAAAGTTGTGTCAGGGGCGCCTCTGCAGGTCTGTGGAGATAGCTCTAACCTTTTTTACTGCTGTTTAGAAAGAACAGTTGGCACTTCTGTACAGTTCAGGTGGGGCTGGATGGCGGTTTTTTGTTTGCTAGGGACTCTGGCAAGTCAGGTCCATCCTATTTTATCTTCTTGCTGGTGGTTACTAAGTTGTTACATTCGCTGATTAGAGAAAATTAATATTGTCACACTTGGGACAGTTATGTTCAGTCACTTTATAGGCTGGCATGACCCAAGTTTGCTTGTTAACCCCCGGTTATAAATTCCTTAACTGGCTGTTATTTTTCTAGGGCTTGGCTGGCAGGAGGGTAGGTTTGTAGCCACAAGTCACTGGGAGATGCCCCTTCATGCTGCACCAGCTTTATCGTTTACAACATGAAGTCAAGTGATGTTGCAGGACACGTTGGCAAGTTTTTGGAGGGTGTTGTGAATGGTCTTGTGGGAGGCATAAACCGGCTTGGCAGAAGAGAGATTAAGTTTCCTCTGAGCTTATGACAGCTCGGAACTCCTTGGGTGACTGCTTACATGGCCACAGTCTGTGTGATTTCTTTCCATTACGAAAAGGTATTTTTTGGTGAAGCTAGAAATACTTCATTCACTCTTTGGAACTTGGAGGATGTATCACTAACTTCATCTGTTTCTGGTGTGATTCCTTTCAGGACTTGCCTTAGTTGACAAAATAGGTTTGTCTTTATCTGAATATATGCACTAATGGGGTGAGGAATGTTACAAATCACTCAAAATAAAATTTCCAAAGGCGAAATGTGTTTAGCACTGTTTCGGGAGGAAGAACTCTATGGACTTTTGCTCCTTTAATATATATAGTGTAAAACAGGGCTGGGTGGGTAGAGGAGGGTCTAGCTGTGTGATAGAGGCAGGATTCACCAGAAAGAAGAACTGTTTAGAAGTTACCTGTGTTGGGTTAAGGTTTTTGTCTGTGGGTTTGTTTTTGGGTTTTTTTTTTAATAGTTCAGATCAAGAGGAGTTACATTCTCAGACTGAAGCTGAGGTAGTTGGTGCTCCTGAGAGTTTGAGAAGTAGATGTGTTCCAATCTACAAGGATGGTTGATTTCTGCTTAAAATCCACATCTGAAAAAAAAAAACCCAACCCTTTGGTTTTAGTGTCTTTAAAGATGTATTTTGAGTTTAATGTGCAGTTTGGATTTGAAAAGCACAGTAGACTGAAGGAATATAAATTTAGTTGGGGGGGACAGGAAATATGTATTTGTAGTAGTAGATTTGAGATACCAGAAGATTTGGAGGGCATTTAGTATAATTAAGAATAATTGCATACTTAAAACCTTCTTCAAGCGTAGTCTTAAAACTCTGTAATGTCACAGACACTCAGAACGCTGTGCATATGTAAAGTACTGCCTGTTCTCATAAATAAATATGTTCAATAGCCTGTTCTGTAAAAGTTGGAGGAGGAAAAAAAACCTACATTAGGTAGATGTTTAATGTTACTGTGAACTTAAATGTAGTTGACTTTTTTCCTAGAACATTTTCTTTTAGCTCTTTTCAAAATAACTCTCAGGCTTCATCTTCACGCTGGAAGGATTGCTTTACTGGAAGTTCACACTCTTGATAGTTTGTCTGCTCATCCTTGTTTTAAATTTTTGGTGAGACAAATTGTATGTCTGAAGAAATAATGCTTATCCTGGGCCATTTTCAAGTTGCTGGTGCTTCTTTCTGAGTTCCTCTTAAACCCAGTCTTGGTTAGAGTTGGCTAATAAATCAAAAGAACCTGTGCAATGCCAGCTTTGAGGTTTGTCTTCCATCATAATTTCAGTCTTCTAAATGTACTAGGATACAGATTTTATTCTGGAATGACTTGGGAGCAAGAACAGTAGCTCCACAGTAGTAAAATATCTCAATGTCCAGCTCTCTCACAGAATCGTATAGCTCATTTGTGCATGTAGTTACATTTTGGGACTCTGCTGGAAGCTTTTGTAGCCTTAAATCTCCTAGAATAATTGACAAAGCTTCCTTCTTCCTTCCAATAAAGTAGTGCCTGTTTTTACAAGAATGGAGTGCTGCCCTTGTTCTCCAGTCCTTTGAAGAGTTTTTGTGGAATGTTTCCCCCATGATCATTTTCCTGCTAAACTTTATAACAGAAAACTGGAATGTGCTTGTACTTACTTTTATTCTTATGTAAACTGGTCTTGGTGACTTATATATATGTTTTTTCCATCCTTAGTGCACAGCGCTGTGGTAAACAGTCTTTCCTTTCACCCCTCTGGAAACTATCTGGTTACTGCTTCCAATGATTCAACTCTTAAAATTCTGGACTTGCTAGAAGGAAGACTTCTGTTTACTCTGCATGGTCACCAGGTGAGGCACAGCCTTTTATGCAGTAGTGTACAAACCCGTAATAAACCGGGCAAATCCGTCACTCTTCATGGCCAGAAATTGTTACAAGACTTCTTTAAAATTTGGTGATAGTACTACTGATCTTTGAGCTCACCAGTGGTTTGAAGGGAAGGCCTACAGGGAGGGAAGGAGGTAAGGCAGGAAGAATGGAGAGGGTGGGAAAGCAAGACTGGAAGGGAGCTGTGGTATTGAAGATGCAAATCTAAGACCTAAGGGGCACAGTCAGAGCTGCACCCTGGACTCTTATCTTGGGTCTGTCGTGCATTCTCTGTACCACAGCTCTGACTGTCTCCCTCTCTAGAGAGGCCCCCAGGTAGATGTGGTGGAGATAAATCTGTTCACCTGACAGAAGGCTTAAGGACAGCAGTGGTGAAATGGAGGAAATATATTTTTGGGATGTGATTTGGGAACGTGTTTTCATTTTGTTGATGGACTGAATTAAATAATTGAAGGTGATAAATGCTGCTGGTTGGTTAAGTTTAACTGATTGGTTTATTAGTATGATGCCGCTGGATGTGTTTTTGTAAGGGTAATTATATGAATGCTCGGAGCTCTTTTTAAATGTTAAATGAAAATAAATAGACTAATTTCATTGCCCATGCTGAGTGGGGCTGAAAGGCATGAAAAAGGGGACCTGCTGTAAAAGTTCCCTGTCCAGAGGGACAAAGAGAACAGAAATTCTTAACCCACTCATGCCCGTTAAAAGGATGTGAGTTTTAAAGCATCAAAACTAGCTGAGGAAAATCATAGCCTGAAGCTGTTGGGGTAGTGGGGTTGATTCTGGGCAATAATGGTAGCTGTGTAAGCTGCAGAACTGATAATTCTGGCTTCTCATGGTTTTGTTTAGTGACTGCCTTGGCTGATGTCTGGAAAGGTCACATTTGTTCTGTAACTTCTCTTTTGCTGTGTTTTATTAAACTTTTCTCCTTTTTTTTGGTAATATTAATGGAAAAATCAGACAGCCTCATACTTAAAGCTCTACTTCATGGAAAGATCTGATTAAAACTGACTAAAAGGTCCAAATGCTGAAAAGAATGGGGGGAAGATAACAAATGTTGGTTATTCCAACATGTAAACCTTGACTGCATAAAACTTTCTTACTCTGAAAACTGGACTAAATGGACACCCTTTCAGATAGGGACTGCAAAGCTTCTAACCGTTGTCTTAATCTTGTTTTCGTATTTGTTGGTTGTTTTAATTTGTCAAGTGAGTTCTTAGGAACTAGCTTTCTGGAAAAGGGTGAGTGTGGAGGGGCTCTAGATATTTATGCTCTTCATCCTTCCCTTGGGAAGGGATGTGCCTGGTTATTGTTCAGCGGGAGGCTGGACCTGCTTTCCATTTTTCCTCCCTTCTGTGCTGTAAGCTGCTCCTCACCAAGTGCAGTGACACAAAAAAAAAAACCAACAAAAAACCAAACAGTTCAGCTTTGAATGGCAGTCCAGAACTGATTATGGTGATGGAGGTCTTCAGAACTGGACAATAGCAAGTCCTTTTAGGTTGGTGCTGTACTTAACTTAGGGTTTCCACAAAGCAGTTAAACCAGTTGGTTGTTAATTGACTGTTCAGAGTAGAGTTAAAGCTCTGTTTTTGTTTCGCCCACTGTTTCAAATCAGTAAGACAACATCTGCCACTCTCTCCTAGGCATCTAACCGGCACTGGAAATGTTTTGGCTGTGGCACAGCTGGAAGGGTAGTTGCTGTTGTGGGATTATACCCCCTTCAGTTGGGGAAACAAGTAGAAGTATCAAGGTAGTGCTTTCTGGTCATCTTTAAGGCTTTTGCACCGAGATGGCTGTGGAACCAGTCCCAGCATAGCCTGTCTGGCATTCCCTCTGCTGGCATCTTCTGTACAGTTGTGAGTTGGTCCTCTGGATGCCTGATTTAACAGATACGATACTTTTCCACTAAAAGTGTATCATAGCCTGTGCTGCATTGACAGCAAACAACCGGCGGTGACAACAGGCCCTGTTTTCCTCAGAAGCTGCTGGGGTGGGTTCCTGCACTGGCTGCTGCTCTCGCCTGCTCTGCTCATAGATAAGCCCAGGCTACTTAACACTGAGTCCTTTTTCCTCTGTTCTCACTGTGATTTCTATCAGTATCTCCAAAAATAAAATGAAGTGTGTGTGGATTTTTTTGGTCATTAAGTAGATTTGCCTTTTCAAGTGAGGGCTATAGGTTAGTCAGCCAATGAACAGCCTGTTCTGAAGACATTCTTGAGTTGTGACTCTGTGGGGGTGAATATGCTGGTTGAGTCTTTGTTCCTGCTCTGACAACTGACTGCTGTTATGTTCTTCTGGGAAGGCTGCATGCGAGTGGACACTTGAAGGGAAAAAAAAATACCCTTAAGGTCCTTTAGACATAGTCTGACGCAACTGCTGGAGTGCCAGGAATTGGTTAGCAGCTGATTAGCTGCAGTTTACATAAGGAGGATTGCCAAGTTTACATTGCTGTCTTTAATTGTAATGTAGCTGGCCCCCTTGTAGCAGAAGGGCTGTTAGAGACAGGAGTTTTCAGCTTGGAGCTGACATCTTACAGCTGGGAAATATCATTCTGTATTGTGCTGCATATTTTAGTTCTGGAGTGCTTCAGGCTGTGAAGTACTCTTGCCTAATTCCATACAGATGAGACACTGGGTTGGTATTTAGGTCCACCTCTGGTACTGAATCATCATTAGGGAACAGAATGTTTGGGGGCCTGTAAGTCACCTCCAGAGTGTTGCTAGAGGAGTGCAGGTATGTAGACAGTGCTTGTCTGCCCTTTGGGGTGGCTTGATTAGACCGTTTGCAGATGAGCTTCCTTAGTGGAATGGAAATTCTTAGTAAATATTTGGGAAACATCTGCACGGTTACGTTTATAGGAAGACAGAAAATGCAAAGTTATGATTCTCCAAGCAACCATGACTTGAACCATGAAGTAGCTGCATTCTACCTCCCTGGGTGGCGTAAGTGCTTTCTGGTTTGCTGGCTGGCTAAAGACTCCTTCGCTGTCTGCTGCCAGCTACCTAGGTGACATTAAACGTCTGTGTAGGCCTAGTCCTCTTTGAAGGATGTGAAGACATCTCAGGGCTGCACAGAACTGGACCAACAAAGGAAGAGAAGAGTGTGTTACAGACAACAAGCAATTGACTTTAGATTAGCATTTCCGAGGATTCAAAGGAAATATGAGCGCTCTCTTCTTCCCTTGTATGTTTTTTTTTTCTTAAACTGCAGCTTTCAGGAGTTAAAAAGCTACTGAAGATTCAATTACAAGGTGCCAATGTAAATTTTCCCTGTGTTACCTGTAGCCCTTACTCCCTGATGAGGGAAGGTGCAGGCATGACAGTCTTGCTCTACGTAGTAATACAGGAATTTTTCAAAGCTCGATGAACTGAGAATCCTCGTGGCTTCTTGTCAGAGAGAACATGCCATCTCTGTCCCCTGTGCTTTTCTGCTTGGTTCCCTTTCCCTCCCCGTCTCTCCTGTGTGTTACCACCCTCATTGTGCAGTTTCTAGGAATCTGTCCTTTCTATCGAAACATTTTTCTTCTCCTTACTGTTGGAGATGTGGATTCTTTCCATAGTCCCTATAGCTTTCCCCTCCATCCCCACTGGAGGACAGTACTGAGCTCTGTCCTGTGCCTCTTGATTTGCCAAGGGACAATACCAGTGTTGACACCTTTTCCTCTCTCCACATCGTCTTTTGGGGTACCTGTGGTGTTTGTAGAGAAATGACAAACATCCATGGCTTTCATAGCTCTTAACTCCTAACTCTGGGTTTTCCTCTTCAGTGTTGCTTCTGCAGGCTGTGTCCTGCATTCTGTGCCAGACCATGAAACAAGTGTGTGTTAACTTTGTCACTTGTCTTGCTCCTTGTATTTCTTTCTGCCTCTGTCTTCTCTGAATTCAGTGTTATTCTATTAAGTATCCTGCTAATGTCTTTCATCTTTTCTGATGAAGTTGACTAGATCTTGATAGCTGTGGGTTTCCTTGCTGCAATTTCACCTGGATCCTGAGATTTAGGCACAGTGCTCCAGCCTTACCAAAAGGTCTGTTAATTTGGTCTTCGCTGAACTCTTTTCACTGCTTTCTCTGCTGCTGACTGAAACCAAGTGATAGGTGAAAGACAGAAGACATCCAGCGTCTTGTCTGGAGCCCATTGTGTTCTTTGGCACTCTAATGCATTTATCAAGTTTCTTACCTGCTCTCAGTGTTTTCCTAATTGTCTTGATCACTTATTCTTTGCATCTTTTGCTGCTCTACCCTCTGTCATTTCAATGTCCATCTGTCTAAGTGTGACTTGCCCCCTTCTCCTGAGCTATGAAGCTGTTGAAAGCACTGTGAATGACTGCTCTGTTTATTGTCATTTCTTTTATGCCTTGAACTGGTGATCCTATACGTGGGATCCCACTGTGCTGGTTGCTGCAGGATTTGCTTCTCAGACCTTGTCACCACTCAGTTTCCTTTTTCTCTTTGCACTAGTTAATCTATTCCAGGAGAGTTTGACTGGATGTACTGGCTCCTATCTTCCCAGTTCTACATCTCCTTTTGTGGGCAGTGGAAGAGGAAGCTTTCCTTTAATTCAACTGTTTGCATCCTCCAGATACGCCTCAGTCCAGCTCTTGGCATCTCCCTTACTCTATTACCTGCCTCTTCTCTGGTATACATTAGTTTCTCCCAGGATTTGAAAAAATAAAAAATCTACTGTCATCCTTGCCCCCACTTGTGTCTCCAGCTTCCTTCCTCTCTGCCTCTCCTTTCACTGCGCAGACTGTGCATCATTAAACTCTTCTTCTCTAGTTTATTCCTGGACCCGCTCCAGCCTGGCTCTTGCTTCCTCTGTCACGCTGAAGCCAAAATGTTAGCTCTGTTCTTAGCTGAAGCTCACAAGTCTGGACTCTCTTGACTAGAGTTGACTCTTGGCATTGGCCCCGCTGTTCTTGAAATTGTGCGCCTTCTGTCCCCCAGCAGCTCTGTGGGGGAGGAAATGGTGTTCAAGAGGGCTTTCTCTGTGCTTGGCCACTTGTTATTTATAGAGGTACACGTTCACCTGCTATCTGCATGCAAGTATGGCTGTTTGCTCCAGGCATGTTTCCGTTTCTCCAAACTAAACTTATGGCCTTTCTCTTAAGTCTTTATTTCAGGGAGGTCTATTTTTATCTTCACCTTTGAAAGGTTTGTGTTCAGGGATGCTATTCCTGTTGTGTCTTGTCATCTGTGTCAATAGTTACTGATGCTGTTAGTGTCCTGCCAGTCATTCAATCAGTGCGCCTGTGTCCTGCCTTTGGGTCTCATCTCTCTCGGCGATGAATGTATTCGAGGCATTTGGAATAGTTCTGAACATCTATTTCCGAGGCCACACTTAGTGCTTTTTGTGTAAGCTGGTCAACCTGTTTATTGCCAGGGCAATAAAGGCCTTGTGGTCACTAGCCTCTGGCTGTGGAAGTGGGAAAACAAGGAGAAGGTGTAATCTCTCTCGGGGTGGGGGTGGTCTGCCCATAACTTAGATTGGGTAACATGCTGTGCCTCACCCTTCTTACCTACATATGCAGCTAGAACTGGGATGTCACCAGGTGTTTCAGCTACCATGGCATGGCCATCTGACCTTGCCCCAATGTTCTTCATTGGCCACACTGCTGCAGAGGACCGGGTTTGATCCTGCTATCATTCATTCTGTAGGGCTTCCTCTTTTGCTTCCAGTTTCTTCGATACATCCAGTGTGGGAGCAATTTGTTCTTTTCAAGGCTCCCTGGGGCTTATCTCCTCCTTGCCTTGTACTCCTCTTTGACTAGAGGAGATGAGTTGAATGGTAACATTCTTCCCACTCAACATTTCCAGTGCATGACTTTTTGCTCTCTTCTATACTTTCCTTCAAACTTTCTGCAGCTTGCTTCCAGTATCATCAAAATTATTATAATAATTTCAAACTCTGTTTGACGTGCCCAAAAACTCGACAGTCCTCATGTTGTTGGCCTGGTGAGGACTAAATAGAAATGTTCCTTACTGCTGACTTGGTGTATCTCATTGTCCAATCCCTTCTTTCTGCATCTTGCTGTTTAAAGCAAGAAGATGCAGGAATTTGGGGACTGGTGGTAGCAGCCAGTGTGCAGCACCAAGTGCAATGAGAAGGCAGGACAGGAACTTCTGAACCCCCAGGTAATATTAACAGAAGGACGTTTGTATCCTGCTGCAGAAAGAGGAATAAAGTTGATTCTTTTGAAGGTTGCTGCATCCCACGTGTTCTAATTGTATGGATAATAAGCTTA
>NW_010428787.1:52299-53000 GCF_000710305.1 Buceros rhinoceros silvestris | reverse complement strand
CTTTTATAGAAGAATATGCAACTGCTGCTTTTTGATACTCTTAATGCAAACAGTAAGTTTAAAGTGGGGAAAATAAAATCTGAGGAAAATTTGAATTCTTCAGTCTCCGACCATGTACCTGTGATCCAGGACAGCATCAGAATCTGTTGGATCTGCCATGCTTACCTGGAACAAGTGGGAGTTAGGCGGTGTCTAATCACTGGCAAGTGTGGCTTTTTGTTGTTTTGTGTGTTTATATTAAATTGCAAGAATATTTGGCAACCTATTATTTTTCTGTTGCTGTAGCAAACCTGTTATATCTGGGAAGAGGGCTGTAAGTGTATGTAGCAAAAATACTTTTCACTTAATTTATGTCAACAAATCTGTAGAGGATGTTGTGTCTATGTACTTGTTTGTTCTCCGTCTTCCAATTTATAAAGGCACATTCAGTCTTCGACACAATTTTCTATTTTGGGAGGAATATGTTCTCTTGAACTTCCCCCTCCCCTTCAGGATGCCATGACTTCAGAGTCAGTTCATTGCTTGTTTTGATGTGATTTGTATCGTGCTAAATTTTCTCTAAATACACTGAAATATTTAGACTGATAAAAACAATTTTGTGAAACATTGCTCCTCTCCAGTATTCCTCACTTGTGCTTGTTCCTGAACACTTTTGTGTTAATGGCTTTTAAGTTTTTTTCACCCTCCCCACCCTCACTTGG
>NW_010428787.1:16218-52275 GCF_000710305.1 Buceros rhinoceros silvestris | reverse complement strand
CACTTTTGTTTTAATGGCTTGAAAGTTTTCTCCACCCTCCCAACTCTGACTGGTTTATTACAGGCAGAGTGCAGCCTTTGTATCCTCAGTTCTGTTATCTTTGAGCACTCTTAACCACTGTGCGGTTCTTTGGCTTGTTATTGCCCTTTCCTAGTGCTTTGGCCTTTTTTTTAGAGTCTCTATTCCTGACAGTGCAGTCGGAGAGCTGAACGGCCAGGAAGGTGGGTGGGAGTAGAAGGCAGAAGCACGTTTTGTCTCGGCTGATTGATGACAGTGTCTTTGGTTTGAAATATCTGAACTATCTGTTGTTGTGTCAGTTGAACAAGCTTAGTCACACTAATGCCTGCGCATGCGCTTTGAAATTGCTGCTACTGGATCATTTGTGGCAAGTTCTCTTGAGTGAGATGTTGCTATTGAAGGCCTCAAAACCTTCTGAAATTTCTGCAGGTGAAATGATAATATGGAAATACCTTAATGTGTTAAGGAAGCTAAAACTTCACACTGGAAGTGACCACTTTGAGACCCTTTTTGCTGGCATAACCTTGTGGCAGAATGTTTGAAAGCACGCAGGACTGCAGGACATGGGTTACAGAGAGGGCTGGGTGTTTATCCCAGTGCAGTCTTTGGGTATTTATCTACCTTCAGGATTTATAATGATGAGTTCACTTTTACAAAGGAGAGAAAGAAAGGAAACCAGAAACAACCTGGCTGTGAGATTGCCACATGACATGAACTTTTAACAGAATAGTCTGTCCTTGCAGCTTGGCAGAGGATGAGGAGAAGCTTCTTACTTGCCTTCTGAGATCTATGATCTCACCCAAGAGAGGATAACCCTTACTTCTGTAAGGAGGTTTGTGTTTGTGGTGGAGTTTTCTGATAGTGGTTGTAGTGGCTTTTCTGGCTGTGGTTTGGGTTTTGGGGTATTGGGGGGGGTGGTGGTGGCAGAGATGGAACAGTTCTGCCTTTCACTAGATCAGCTTTTTTTCCCTGCAAACTTGGCCATAGGCAGCCTCTGGAAACGCTCATCCTGGCCTTTGCCCATTTCAGCTTGGGCAAAAGCTCAGGCTTAGGTCAGTGACGTGTTTAGTAGCTGACATAAAACTTCACTATCTGAGTTTTCTGCTGTTTATTCTAAGCAGAACAGTTTGTCTGTGCCTGTGCTCGAACACACGTAACAATTTTCCAGCTCTGTTTAAGTGCATCTTGGAGTGCCTGCCTCATCCTGCCCGTGTGCATCCTCCTGTGTACTTTCTGAAAGGCTGAAAATGTATTAAAGCAGATGTGGGAGTGAATGGCGTGCTTTTACTCAAACCATGCTTTAGCAGTCAGCACCACTTAAAGTCTCTCAGAACTGGCTTGTTTTAAGAGTGAGGCTGCTTCAAAACACAGGCACCTGTGCTGTATGAAGATGATCCTGGAGGCGTTACCTCTGGCATCTCTTCTGTAAAACTATGGAGACAAAATCAGTTAAGCCAGCTTTCTATTCTTCAGTTAAAAACCTGGCAGCTCACACAAACCTGTGTAGATCTTTAGGCTGTGGCTCAAAACTGGCAGGCGATGGCGTTGTACAGAGTGCTTGCTGCTTGCGTTTTCCTCTGCTGCTGCAGGTGTCTGGTTGGTTTGAAGCCTCTGTCATTGCTTGGCCACACGTTCCACATGCAAGGGGCTATGAAGCAGTGTTGCTGTCTTGTTTCTGGTGCCTTTGGATGCCCCTCCTGTGTTGACTGTCCTGCTAGTTGCTATCCGAAGAGAATAGCTGCCGCCTGCAAACTCTAGATAGTGCTACGGAATACGGTAAATTGAAGCTACAAATACAGTGTATAGTGGGGATGCGGCTCAGTCTGCCATTCAGTGACCTGTTCTCATTACTAGTGCTCCTCAGGCAGCCTTGGCTTTTCCTTCCTCCTGTGCCAAAAGCTTTCAGTGAGCTTCTCGACTGCCAGTTCTCAAAGATGAGTAATTGTATTCTACTCGGAATACTGAGAAGAGGAGATTTAAGCCTTGGGTCTTCTGCAGTGAGGAGTTTGTAGGAAATATCCTAGAAATATATAAAGAGAACATGCGATGACTCTAAAAAAGACCCCAAAACCCCAACAACCAAGCAACAAACAAAACAAACTCCCCCACCTTCTCCTTTGCGATTGAACTGGTTGTTTCACTTCTTGCCTGTAGCCCTACCTGTTGGCTATTTTCATCATCAGCCATGTGTTCTATGCTGTACCTTAGTGACAGTTATGGTTTTTCAAAGAAAGGCTTTTGGGAAAGCATGTGGAGAGAAGATGCTGTTTTCCATGGTGAATGTGGTGCACACAGTGATCCACAAAAATTACCAGTAGTGGGGATATTTCACATCTAACTATCTTTCTCAAAGTTGTAATGAATGAAGCTTTATTACATTTTATTCTCTTACATTTTTTTTAACCTATCTTTTAAATCTGTTTGCAGGGGCCAGCAACATGTGTAGCGTTTTCAGCAGCTGGAGACTTATTTGCCTCTGGAGGTTCTGATGAACAGGTACCTGCCTAGTTTAATTCAATAGCTTTGTTACTGTTTTCTTGGCATCTTGCTACTTTTAAAGAGAAAACAAATATTAAAAATAGCGAGAGATGTTAAATGCAGACTTTCCTTATGGAGGAAGCCCCTCAGCTGGGTTATCTGGGATGGTACGTGCAACAAAGGAAGTATTACCTTTGTATTACCTTATTACAGCCCTTGTTATGTGCTTTTCTGAGGCATCTGATGCTGGGGATTAAGTTAGGTGGGTGTACAAATGGCTGTGTGAGATACCTTGAAAATCATGGGCTATACTGATGGATCATCTCCCGATCTGCCACTGGCTCGTTCTGAGACACAAGCGTAAGTACAAGGCACGTAGGCACGGATGCTTCCCCCGAATGCTCATCCAGGCTCCACTGGTCCACAGTACTCAGTATTTCGCATTCCTTAATGCTGTCCTCCTCCTACAGATCTGTCCTCAGTTGTACTTGAGATGCTGTGGCTAAGCCATCTCCAGAGACTGAGACCAGATGGTTTTGAGTCTAATTGGACATGAATATAGGCTGCAGGCCTCTTTCTTCATGGGAGCTTGGTGCAGAGCTGCGCTAATGCTGCAGCAGCACAGCGTTTTGGATCAGAGTTGGACTTTTCTCTGCTGACCTTGGTATGTGCACTAGGATTGGGAACCTGGGTGTCTCAGACTGCTGGTAAAGGGGTTTTGTGGAAGAAGCAGTTGGGGCAGGATAGGAGATTGCTTTCTCGTCATTCTTGTCATACAACCCAGATTCACATTTCTTTAAAATCTACTGGGTTTATTTTCTGTTGTCAGTGAGGGAAAGCAAAAATGTACCCAGGATGGTGGGACTATGCTGGAATTACTTGCTGGGTTCTCTGTGCAACGTATGTTTTCAGTTATTGAGGAGGAACCCAACCCCGGGGTTGTAGCTCATGACCATTTCATGAGCTGCTGCGTTTTAATTCTGTTTAATAGATTTGCTGAGATCGGTGGCGTATCTTGTTTAAGATCACTTTCTTTTTAAGGCTTTAGGCAGACTGTTTTGTCTTACAGAATTCTACTGGAGTCACTAGATTAAGGTTTGATCTCAAAATGCTCTTTTGTCAGAAGAAATAAATGCGCCTTTTTGCTGTTGTTTCTCTCTTTTTTAAAAGCCTTGATGTAGCTGCAAGTTGCAGTTACATAGCAATTCATAGTCACTTATTGTCAATAGAAAACTTCAGAAATTTTATTTGTCTTCAATTTCTAGGCATAGCCAAGAAGCTGCCTGTTTTATTTGTTTAATTTTTAGCTTAAGAGGATGTGTTAGTCTACATTTCTCTGTTGTGTAAAGTAGATTCCTTCAAAAGGCTTTTGTTTTATCAGCTCCCCCTTTGTTTCCCCACGGTTGGGATTTCTTTAAGCAAAGTATCACCTGGTGTTGTTAAACTGAAACACCGAATGGCAGTGCCTCCCCAGAAAGGTGCTGTGAAAGGTACAGTTATGGCATGGGGTTGTAACTGACTTCTTTGGCAGCTCTTTCTGTTGTAGCTTAAGGTTGTGTGTTTCTGAATGCATCTGTTGGGAAGGGTGGCTGTTGGCTTTCCTGTTCTTAGCTCCCAGGAAGGAGCTGCCTCTCTGCTCCTAGATTTGTATCTGAAAATGCAGGCAGTCCTCCTTTTTGTGGATGGAGAAAGAACTTCAACATACAAGATACATGTGTACTAAAACCAGCATTAATCTTGAGATGCCAGTTGGGTGTATACATGAAGCTTTTTCCAGTGGAATGGTCCTCGCCGAATACTAGTATCCCGAATCCAAGAGAAATAGGAGAAATAACAATCAAGAACATCTATACAGATAAAAAATGTGTGGTAATTTAGACATGTAGTCTGTCTAAAAAGACCCCCATACTTAATTACTGAAGTGCGAACAGGGTGGTGGTATGAGCCTGCCGGAATCAGGAAGTGCCACTTGCTCCCTGTGCTGTAAACGTATGCCGCTTTTAACATAGCGTGAGTTGCCCTGCTGAAGATATGTATGGACGTCAACCCAAAGTGTCCACTTTTCTGTTACCAATCGTCACTGAGCTGTGTTGCATTGCTTTTATTGCTCTCAGAGTAGGTGACAATGCCCATCTTTGTAACAGCGCCTTCACTAGCTGTGAAGAGACAATCTATGCAATAAAAGAGCATCGCTTATCTTTTGTTGCACAGTGGAATGGCCTCACTGGTTAACTATGCAACTACAAAAGTAAAATGCTTTTATTTCCAGCAAAGCAGGGATGAGAACTTGTAAGTGAAGAATAAACACTGATGTTTCTGATAGGCAAGAAGAGCTGCCTGGGTTCATAGGTATCTTTCAGACTTCTGAAGTAGTTGATTGATTGCTCTTAAACTTTCTTGACTTTGAGCCACTGCTAGGGATTTTAGTCCACAGATTTAGCCTTGATATGTTGAAGTGGTGTATGTGTTAGAGGCCTTTCTCCTCTTCTGAAATAAATACTGCGTTATGGTGAGAAGATGCTTAGAAGGGGCGTTTAAGTCTGGTATTCAGCTGACACACTAGCTCAGGATCTCTAATGCTAGTCTCAAAGTACTAACTGTCCTCTTTCTGTGAATGAATCTCATGACAAACTAGTGACCAGTTGTTTGGGGTGTGGCTGATAAGTGCTGTAATGCTAAGTGTGGTTAATATATTTGCGGTTTTAATGATTTATTCTGCATGTTGCTTTGAAGTTCTCTAGGTAGCTCTAGTTCCATGATGTTCCTGACCCAAAGAATGCTGGAAGAGGTCACTTACCTATCGAGAACTTCAGTTATGCTATGTCTGTATCCAGTAGCATATTTACAAATAAGTTTCTTAATTTAATCAATGGCAAAACTTTCTTAGGTAAACTTTGTGTGCATCTGCTGACTCTTCCCTGATGTGTTGACAAAACTGACCTTTAAACAGTCGTAGATGGAAAATTTAAAGAGATAACTTTCTTCTGCAGGTGATGGTCTGGAAGACTAACTTTGGTGCAGCAGATTATGGTGATGTACTGAAAACACAGAAGTCTGACAGTAGTGTGGATGGGACCCATCATGCTCTGGTAGGTCAGTGTACAGGAATTGTGCGGAGTTTCTTTTTCAGTGTGCTTTCTGCAGCTTGAAAGCATGGGACTCTTTCAGGCGGTTGAACTATAGAGCCAGCTTTCTGTGGTATTTATTTGAGCTACAAGATGTCTGGTTTTAACTACTCTCCTATTGCTAGTTTTGTTTAACTGCAATTGCTTTATAGGTAAATTATATATGATGATTTTATAAGGGAAATAAATTAATGCATGTATACATGCACTTTTTATTTACCATCCTGTGCTTAACAATGTGTGGTAGGCTGGGATGATAGTTCTCAAGAAAAGCAGAGATGTAATAGCTGAAGTCGTTTTTGCTGGCTGATATGAATCCTTTTGGCTGGTGTCAGTCCTGAAAGTAGATATTGTTCCTGATATCTTTTCACTGACAGTCAGCAAAGACAAAAGAAATCTCTGTGCATAGACTTCACACAGGAGAAATAGGTGGCGTATTGTACCTGAGCTTCTTTCCTTGGAGATGTTAGTTCATATCTGTTACTTGAACCATGTGTTAAGAGACATCTGAGTTCTGACTTTCTAATGGGTAATGCCACTGAGTCATTCCCTGGGATGCACTGACCTAAGTGTGGCACTGGTGTTGGATGTCACGGCTAGTACCACAGTAACCCCTTAGAGCTACTGCCCGAATGAGTTACAATTTTGCACATGGTGATGTTTCATTTGAACTTCTGTATTTTATCTTGTCAGTCTTTGGATGTTTTTGATGCATTTGAGCCTACTTACAGGGTTCTGAAATATGTTATTACTGTGGCTGGTTTTTCATACATCGTGTTCAACATGATCTGTAAGCTAAAAAGCAGTTTGTGATCTGGCGGGGGAGATGGTGTATGTGGCATTGCCTGAGTTGAAAGGCATCTGATGCTCTGGGGTGGTGTCTATAGTCTTATCAACTTAGATCTTCTTTACTGGGCTACTAAACTTATGTTCTCCCTTAAACATAGTAGTGTCTTTATTTAATGTGACTTCAGTCCATTGCTGGAGGTGTTGGAGTAGCTGTAGGATTTTGTGATGGACAAGATTTGAGTCTGCAGCTCTAAACCTGATGTCTTACAATGTGGAGTGTTCTGTAAAGAAATCAGACAAAACCAGAGGATGTTAGTCCTAGGTGAGTGGAAGAGGATGGTAGGAAGCGATTACAGAAGGAAGGAGGAGGTGAAAGTGTTTATTGATCCTCAGCTGGTTTTGGCTAAAACAGACTTCCTACTTTTCCTTCCCTCTTGTGTTCTAACTCTAAAGTTATGCAGGCTATGAAACAAGCAGTCCGATGACCTCTGTGTTTATTAGCCTGTTGAACTGGACTAACTTTGAACTCTGTGTGCTTTAATTGAAGATACTGTGTAGTATAATTCTGGGCTGAGATTCAAGAGACAAAGTCTTTATGGGAAGAAATACTGTTTTCCATTTGTAACATTGCAAGGAATGGCTTAAAAAGTGTAGACAAGGTGTCTGCTAGTGGGAGATTATGGTAAGTTTACCCACACCTGTATGGCTGTTATTACCAGAGCGTATTATCCAGTAGTCATTGAAGGAAAGGAAGGAAACTCCTGAGCCCTTCTAAAACTTAGTTCTTCACTACAGAACCTCTTAAGAAGTGCATTAAAGGTAGCTGCTGAACAAAACCCTTGAAGAGTGACTAAACACCCTGAATGTATGCTCTGCCAACTGCTCTCTTCCTCTGTGGAAGAGAATTTAACTGGCAAAACCTCCAATAGATGCTGCTGGGACCAGTTGTGTGCTACTGAAAGGCAAATCCGTGTCACGTGGTGTTGGTTGACAAGGGATTGCTCTGCTCGTGCTCTGAGCCTATGGGAAACAGGGCACTGCAAACTCTTTGGGGTGTAATATGGTGGTATGGGCCAGGTGCTCTGTTTTTACAGAGGGCAAAGTGAATCAGTACTGAGTCATGCAGAAGAGACATACTTTGGTTTGGGGACCTAAGTTACCTCAGAGGAGTGAGTATTTTGAACTGCCACCCAAATGCAGCCTTCGGTTTGGGCATGCAGCATGGGAGTTGCTGATCCCAGCAGTATTACCTGAATGTAAAAAGCGTTGGAAAGTTACTGTGGTGTGTGCAACTTGCACAGAAGGAAGGTGGTCAGTGGGATTCTTCCTCCTATCTACTCCCTGGGCAAGTGGTCTGAATAGCACAAATGAGCACTGTCACTGCTACAACTTACTACAAAGCTTATAATTTGCTCTATATTCAGTTCCTTCTTATTTTGAGCAAAATGTTTGTTTTTTAATAATAAAGTACTTATTTTGGTGGATTTTGTGTCATTGAGATAGTTATGTTTCCCATCAAAAGCGGGCTTACCTGCTGCCTGTGGCTCTTGACTTTATGCCAAGGTCACCTTTTCTTTGAATGGAAAGTGAAGCTGCTTTCTCTTTCTCTACTTCTATGGTAGTGTGTCAGGATTCTGCTTCTTGAATAGCACTGGGATTTTGCAGACATTTAGGGATGTAACTACACTTAAAACAGGCGTGTAGGTCATCATCTGGTTTTGCTACCCCTGAGACACATGACCGCTATTCTTGACACATCTCGAATCTGTTTTCACCCTTTACTGAAGTCAGCGAGAAATTTTTCCAAGGAGAGCTTATGCTCTCGTGTAGCTGTATGATTTTTTTCTTAAGCATCTGAAAGCACGAATACTAATCAAAACAGTGGCTGTGTAAAAACACTTCGTTAGTCTGACTCTCCCCATGAGAAACCAGATACTAACATGCAAGTGCTAAAAAAGAATAACTGAACAGACATCAAAATTAGTTTGTCCTCAAGTTGAATAGGGAGAAAAAAGAATCCCAAATAACCTGTGGGATAAAAGTGGTGTGAAACATTGTCAGGGTTGGTGACAAACTTTCTCTAAAACAATATTCACTTCCGTTGGCAGAGGGAAACTGGAGCCTTTAGAAGATGCTGGTTTCTCAGGCAGTTGGTTAAAGTTCATTATGCATCAGGGTATTCAGCTTGTGTGCAAAAGTAAGCATGAACTTCCAAGTTGCTCTGTCCACCTGTAAGTGTTTCTCTAAACAAATGAGGATTGGGAGATGCGGCTTGCTTTGAAGGGGGATCTGCACCGTGCAAGGACCAGTGCAAATGAAAGAGAAGCCCAGGATGAGCAGGTACTGCAGTCGTGACTGGGGTGTAAAAGCATGATGTGAAAGTGTGATAAAGAAAACATGAAAGCCGTCCAAAGTGAATTATAAATATCTCAGTGTAGATGAGAGGGTTTCACTGTTAGATCAGCATTACGGTAGCTCCAAAATAAATGCTTACTCTTAAAATATAAGCTAATGATTGTTGCTATTAAGTGTTGCATAATTGCCCTGAAAACTGAATTTAAGGGCAAGCGCTAGTAGTGAAGCTGATGAGAAGAAGTCTTATAGTCCCGTGTCTTGATCCTGTAAGCATTTGTGTTTGATCTAGAGTCTAAGGGGTAAGAGTATATTCATGCTTTAAGCTGCAGTATTGAGTGGTTGAGGACCTAAAGGAAAGTCAGAATAATGGGTATGGATTTTCCATGTAATTTCATAAATATGGGCTCTTGTGCTTGTCCCAGGGGTAGTAACTAAGCATTGGGATCTGTCTGTATGAGGAGGTGTGCAGGATCAGATCAGAGGGCATGTTCACAGATCTGGTATGTTTGGAAAATGTTCAAAATGTTCATTGTACAGTTTGTTGTTTCCAGAGAGGGCAGATAATGTGTTTTATTTGGGGGATTTGGTGGTGTTTTTTTTTTTCTAAACACAAGGAAAGCTTCATACATGTGGTTACGGCTGACAAGAGCCTACAAGAACATTTGTTTTATTATGTGACAGATTTGCTGCTATTGTTGACTAATTCCAAGAAGACTATGTATGGTCAAGTGTTACGAGAAAATGCTGAACAGTTGATGTCACACGGGCGGTTAGAAAGTACTAGGGTGTTTAGATAAACTTGTACACTGAATTATGAATAAAAGTGTAGTATAAGCGACGTTGGTAAACAGTTTTTCATGCAATATTATGGAAAATAGGAAATATTCATTGATATAGAGATTCTTTACTCGAGTTTAAACATAACCCTTCTTTAGGCATGTGACTCTGTGCAAAATGCTGTTTTGCAAAGGAGGAGGATGATGAGGAGACTTTAGTCTAAGTCTCTGCAAACAACTTTCTAAAGAAAAATACTTGTTTGTGTTGCAGTACCTCGGAGGCAAAGCTGTCCTGCACAGGGAGAGGGGGAGCTTCGGGTGTCCAGAAGGCACTGAAATACACAGTCCACAAGGGCTGTGTGTGGCCTTTGTCAAATTAAGGGTGTCCTGGTGAGGAAGGTAGTAGGTACAGCAGAACATAAGCTTACAGGTGATGGGGAAGTGTTTCTCCTGCTACTTCAGTTGTGAATTGTGCAACCATATAACTTAAATATATGCAGCTTAGTTTTCAGGTCGCGGTAGGACTCACAGAGACCTGCTCATGTGAGTGGATGTGCAGTCCCTTGATCGGGCAATCTGGGGGACATGAGAGAGGGTGCAGGGTTGTCCTCTGTCACTTTCTTGCCAAGAAGTCTTTCTGCTCTTTTGAAATTCGAGAGCACAGATGTTGTAAACCTCTCTAGGTCCTCTGAAGTGAAATGGTGCTCAACAGTGGAGCCTCCAGATTTGAAAGCTAATGGCACAGCAGACTTCACAAAGTGAAGCTTGGGAAGAGCAGTGCTCTAGTGGAATCTTAAACAAGTAAGTGACCTGTGACTCCTCTGCTGCGTTTTTTTTGTTAAGGCAGACATTTAGGCTTCTTTCTACACTGCTGGGTTTAAAGTTTTCTCCAGGCATTGGACTGTGCTTATTTCTTCAATGGCCATTTTTCCAAAATAGTCCTGTTGAATAGGCTTGGAGACACTTTCCAGAAAATGTGATCTGATCATAAAGTTGTCTGAGCCTTATAACTAATGTCTGAAGCAGACTCCACCTCTCTCCGTTGCTGGTTCTGTTTGTTTGGTGACCTTGGGTACCTCCTGTCTCAGCCCACGGTCTCCCTGCTGACTGCAGCAGTTCATTCTGTCAGCCACTTGTCCTTGTGTAAATAAATTCCTCTCGAGTTACTCATAGGCCAGATGTGCCTTTTCTTTTTTTGACCTTTTGGCCTCCAAATTGGTAACTATCTCTAATTTTGGCATCCGTTAGTACTTATGAACACTTTTGTACATTTTTTTTTTTTCTTTTACTTGCTGTGAAATCCCCTCCTGGGAAGCAGTTTCACCGCACAGAGCTGCAGCTCTTTGCAGTTGGATGTGAATGTGTGTTGTCATTTGTACCTCCTCCACCCCTTTCTATTTATTTATTTTTAATCATTGGGAGGGAGGAATCCTGTATTCAACAGCAGGGGATCCAACCTCCAGGATCAATGTGGTCTCCAAAGGGATTATTTTTCCTGACCTGCTTGTCACTTTGTTTTTCTGAGGATGCGTTCCCACTCCAGGAAGCTTTAGTCTAGTACATGATTGCCTTCCTCTTGGAATAGGTAGGTAGTTTATTAATTTAAAATAACTCTGTGATGAGTGCTGAAGATATTTCCACTGCTCTCTATCCTGCTTGGCTATCCAAGAGAATAGGGATGGGATGGATCACAGGGATGGGCAGGAGTCTTATTACAACTGATAACTGGAGCAGTGCAGTTGCAGGTGGTTACCTGTAGCTGTCTAATCTCCACTCTCCTTTCATTGAAGGAAGCCAAGAGACCTTCTTCCAATATTTTTGCAATATTTTTGCAAGGAGACAGAGGTTCAACAGGAGCAGAGGAAAAAGCTTCTCCTTCCTCTCCCCTTTTGTGGTGTGGACAGACCTGAGTCTCTGCTGGGCTGTGCCTGAAGAGGCTGTGCGTGTAAACCTTGTGAGAGCCAGAGGGATGTAACTTTCTTTCATCACTCACATCCTTCTTTTAGCAAGAGCAGTTAGTAGTTCTTTTTGTGCAAGAAGTGCTCCTGTAGTGCCTTCTGCTCATCTTGCTGGAAACCAGAGATTTAGAGTGGAATGTACTCTAATGCCCAAGAGGTACCAGACACTTAGCTGACTAAGAGAGCTGTCATGGTGAGCAACCCTGGCTAGTGGAGAACATTTGCTTGATCTCTTCCTGTCTGTTGCAGCATCCTCAGACTCTAGGAAAATAACTACTCTTCCCATTGTGGCAGCATGTTCAGTAGGAACACTGGCTAACGTGAGCCAGGAAGAGCACGCTGCTTCTTCACTTAGAAACACACATTCTTGTTAACCCAAGGGAAGGAAACCCATCTTGTGTTGTGTGTTTGCAGGCCTGTCTGAACTCCTTCCCTCTGGTACAGGTAACCTGATTCCAGCCCAGAACATCAGGCAGAAAGGTGTCAGTGTTGTGCCATCCATTTTGCAGGTAGCCCCCAAGGGGGTAACACCTTGGTTTCATCATTGAAAAGGTTGGGTCCAGCTGAGCTCTAGAGTCCAGCTCTAATTCTCTGGAGAATAAAGTCTAGCAACCATACCAGGCTTCTTCATGTCAGGAAGCCTGAGTTTATCTGAGCGGAGCAGGATAGCTCAATCAGTTGACTGTGCTCTTTGTGGAGCCTCACTGCAGATCTCGCCCATTTTCTGCATCTTTAAGTTGACTGTGAGGCTGCATCAGAGCAAAATAAACGTTCTGTTGCTCGACTGAGCAAGTGTCTACCTCACAAGTAGCTAAGAGCAGAGCTTCTTTCTGGGAGATGTTCCAGGAAGCCTCTGTTGATGGCTAGCCTTCCAGTACTGTACTGCAGCTTTTTGTTGTTGTTGCTCTGTGAAACTGGCTTTTTCATAAGCTAGTGGGGTTTGCCCCTGTGGTGGTGTTCTTTCCCCTGAAGCTTTTGGGGTTGCTTTTCTCTTGATCTGGTCTGCAGAGGAGAAGGGCACCCATGACAAATGAGAATTCGTGTCTTCTCTGATTTTGTGTGTTAACATTGCTTACATGTTAACACCTTTATGAGTTTTCTGACCTTGATGAAGGACCTGAGAGGAAAAGGCAGGGAATGGGCACCCCTCAGCCTGGCTTTCCAAGAGGTTCTGAATGACTGCCACAACCTGCAGCAGCTTTACCTATTAGTGGATGGGAGCAGCTGTGCTGCTACAACTGTTTTCCCTTGTGTTCTGGTTTTACAAGATTTTTTTTCTTCCCAGAAATAAGAGGATCAGCTTTTAATTTCTGTCATCTTACAGTGAATAGATTTGTTCCTTAAGGCTCTGGAACAATAAGGCAGGTTCTGACAAGTCATTGTTGGTCAGAATAAAAATTGCTGTTTAAGTTCAGCATCTCAGGCTAATTAATGTAAATTCACCCATTCAGGTTGCTGCTGTATGTGGCTTGTTTTAATGCTTGAGTCATAATTCAAAGAGAGGAGACGGAGGCAAGATTTGTATTTTTTTCTAAGTTGTTATTCTGTGTCAGCTTTGAGATGGATGAAGATAGCTCAAGCTTTAAAAGTTTCGAAGATGACTTCCCTGCTAAAATCCAAACTTCAAGCAAGAGGAATAATAAATGGGCATGTTCTATATGTGTGTGTCTGCATATGCTTACGTGTGTGTATCTATAACATGCATTATTTGTGCAAAGATAACATCCACAGGCATGTACCCGATGTGTGTTACACAGCATGTGCATACTTACTTCATTAGAAACAAGCAATTGGTTCTGATGAAGAAAATGAGCTGGAAGCTGTTGTTTACCCTTCAGGAGATCACCCTGCGTGTTTTGCTTCTTGCCTGGGAAACAGTTGTTTCTGGTATAAAAGAACCTGGATAACCCAAGGCTGAGGATAAACACTTTGTTTCAGTGTTTGCCTGCTTTTTCTTGGGAGCTTGTCCTAAGAGCAATCTTAAACAGAGCCAGGGAACAGTAGTTCAACTCTTGGTGAAATTTCTTACCAGTGGTTCTCATATTTATCTTCCCGTTTCTGCAATGGCTCGTCTCCATACAAAACTGTTCCTCTGAAGTCTTTGTGGTGCTGGTACCCTCCGGGAGCAGTGTTTAGACAGCTAGTTGACCATCACCTGTACAACAAAGCTTAATTATCCCATACCAAATTCTGGAAGATTTCTTCTAAGAAAACACTAGAACTGATGAAAGGTGAGAATTGCTTAGGGGAGGTAAAATGCCTGAACAAAGTAGGAAAAGACTAATCTAAAGTGTTGAAGGCTACTCTTAGCTTTTCTTAATAAATACAGATCTGCTTTATTTTTTTTGAACAACTGATAGGCATTGTTTTACCTGTCCATGCTCTCTTTCAGTGGGCTTGCAATGTCTGGCATTACTGTTTTCCGTTTTCACTCATCACAAAATGCCATTTGTGCTTTTGGAAATGTTACGTGCAAAACTTTCCCATTCTTCTTTGATGTTTGTAGAAGGTTTTTTTAGCTATTTAAAATGTAACTAAAATTGCAAAGGAGCTGACTATTGAAAATTAGTTCCTCTTTTACCATTTTCCTTAGTAAGACTGTGAATTAATGTAGTGTTGCATTGATTACTAGCCATTTGGAAAGCCCGGCTTTGTTATATTCCTTACTGGTTTTAGGTTGTGGTGATGCCCTTTGCTAAAACTTATCAGGAACTGTCACTTCTTAATAGAATATCTTTCCAGTGCCAGATACTCTCCTCCTTGGAAATCAGTGCAAGGATCTACTTTATTTCAACTTTTTGAATACAAAAAGATCACATAGCACAAAAAAACCCGTGAGCCTGATCTCAGCTGGCACACAACCAGTTGATGCCATGGATTATCTAGTGGTGCTCAGTATAAACCAGCTGAAAAGCATGGACAGAACGTAGCTTGGATGCTTTTAGCAGTCTGCATAGATTCTTGTTACCTGAAGTTACCTCAAAAACCACGATACTGCTGTCTGTCTTGGTTCGAAGTGACACTTACAGAGTAGAGAGGTAAGTGAAGTGGACCAACAGGCAGTGAACTGAAGAGCAAGGTCACTGAAACATGGGAGGGAACAGCTCTTCCCCACTCCTGCCTGCCAGAAGGGTGAGGACCTGCTCTTGGCTGGGGATTGCCAAACAGCAGCACTCGCAGAGATGGGCTGCTGGTGTTTCTGTAACCAAACGCAACTTCCAGTCCAAGTGCAGCCTTCCGCATCTGGCCGGGCTGGTTTCACGCGTGTTTGAGTACTGTAGCTGCCCATTAGCTGTGAGCCCTGTTTCTGGCCTTCCTGGCAGCTCGGTCAGCAGAGCTGGACAGTATGATGCTGCCTCACCTGAAGTGCACAGACCTTACTCCATCTGCCTGCCTCTGCCTGTGGTTCACTCTGGCTTTGGCACAGGCCTTGGGAGTTAAAGGTGTACCTGTTAACTCTACTTCTTCAAGGGGTTATCACAGACAATATTTATTGGCCTGTGGCAAAACATGGCCGTTACTGTAGAGGTGCCAGGTTTTCATGTTTTAATTCGGTATTTTTAGTAGCATGAATAGGGAGAAGGGTTCTGTCTAAATTTCTGGCCTCTTGCGTATCTAACCTGACTTGCCTTTCTTTAGGTGAAGCAAAAAAAGGCGGTAATGTTCTTTTTCACCTCCTTTCTCTTTTTCTCCCCCTCCCTCCCCAATCCTGTTCTGTTACTTCAACTTGAATCCCGAAATAAGATGTGTACAGGGATGGATGGTCCTATAAATTGTTTCAGAAAGCTAATTTAACTTGTATCCTCTTTCTAATTGTTGCCCTATGCTGGTCTGGGCAGTAGATGTGGAGTAGTACAAGTCTTTAAGAATGTGATTGCTCCAGAAATTTCACAGCTGTCTTGAAGAGGAGATGCTTTTGCATCCCAGAGAAATGTGCTTGTGCTTGGAGAGCTGTGTTCAGTCAATGATATTTTCTATGTAGCAGGACAAAATGAGGTTACCTCTCAGTTTTTAATGAGTCCTCCAAGCTAGCGTGTGGGCTGACCTTCCTGTGGAGCTTACCTTGAAGATGATATGCTTCCACTGGATGTCACTGTTGCTCTCTGGGAACACGTTTAAAATACCACTTTACCTGTGGTGAAAATGACTCCTTGAAATAGAAGACTTTAAAATGTACTTGTCTGCAGTTTGGATTAGTAGAATCGGGGTCCAAATAAACAGTGTACACCACCTTTTGGAGTTTTCTTCTCCTATGTTGTTTCTAGGGGATTTTTTTCAGCTAAGGTAGTGAATTTAATTGCACTTAATAAACTTCAATGAATTGGATGTCTGTATTGAACTTAATGCATTAGGTGCATGTGTTGCTTAAAGGGAGTGCCATCTTTCTAGATACCCAAAAATGTAATTCTTGATAACATCATATTCTCTTTAAAAAACAAACCAAAAAACCCCAAAACTGTAGATACGCTGTTGAAATTAATTTAAAGGGACTTAAAAGCACAGGTGAACCTACATCCCTTGCACCACTCAATTCCTTCCAGTGGAAGGTGAAGAGAAAGGAAAAGAACTATTTCCTCTGGATAGAATTCTAAGAGACCTTCTTTTTATTAGTAGGTGCGAAATTCAGGTAGGTGGTTATCCTGTCAATAGATCTTTTAAATATCACCATTTAGAAAGCAAAATGGCTTTCTTTTCATTGTCCCTTGCAGTTTTACTATGGATGTTCGTGTGTTGTGTAGTTCATACTTGCCCTCCACCCTCTCCATCAGTGCTATAATAGCTGGCCAGAATGCTCGTTAGCTAGAACAGTTTTCCTAAGAGGCTCAGTAAGAGACCTCTGGAATGAGGGCTGATTAATTTTCCCCTTCCCCAAAGTAGTTGCACTGTGCTGTCTTTTAAGTGGTTGCTATAAATAAACCACTTCTGTTTTCCCTTTGTCACTGAGCTGTATTGTATTCTGAAACTGCTCGTCTATTCTTCCTTTAATGTTCAGCTGCTTCTTGCTATACTCCTGGTGCTTAATACGCAGATGTTGTAATAAGATATTTAATGGCAAATGCATTTGTTCAGCTGAGCCAAATAAATTGCTCACTTGAACTCTGACTAAAATAAATGAAACCTCTGGAGTGGTGTCACTGTTTCTGGTGCCCGTCCCCAGGGTTCAGCTGGCTCTTCACCCTGCAGGTGAGTCAGTGGGAGCACAAGTGTCTCTCTAATCATGATGCTTATCAGTACCCAGACTGTCACAAAGCCAATGCGTATTTCAGGGCTCTTTCTATAACTTTACACTGGTTTTTAAAAATCTGTCAGAATTTAAATTGCTAGTGGCTGGCTCACCACGTGATACAGACTTCTGGTAGGAGAAGAGTGGCTGTAGTTTGATCTGTGAGGGTTTTCTTGTTTATTGTTATGGACAGTAGCAGGGGCTGTTTTAGTCCTCTTTTACAAAATCTGAGGATGTTTCAGTCTGGGGGCAGTTCAGTTCTTCCTCACTTGGGTGCACGTTTCCTTTCAAATGTATAGGCCATTAAGGTGGTAGTAAGTGCAAGTGGTAGTCTGGCTGTGAAGGGCAAGCTCCCAACATTTCCCTCTTTTGTTAAAAGGTAAAGGGCAAAGCTCCCCCTGAAGGACCCCACGATGCTGCTGACTGCTGTCAAATTTGGAAGCTGTACTGATAATTCAGTAGAGGTGGCCTTATTGCCTTTAGAACGCAGCTTCAACTGATGTCACTCCTGTAGTCAAACTATGTCGGGAGCCTGGGTGGGTGCTTATGGCAGACAACCTGTCCTCAGTGTTGCAGTCTCTTTCCAGTTTTTTAATGAAGAAGAGTGTGTTCGAGCTCATCAAAATGTTTGGCAGTTTTCTAAAATTAATGTCAAACAAAATTCTGGGTGTCCATTTGTATTTAGATACTTGTGAAATGCCCCAGCATCTGTCCTGTGAAGTCCTGACAGTGTTTTTAACTTTGGCATGAAAAAATCACTTTTTTTTTTTTTTTTTTTTTTTTTTTTTTTTTTTTTTTTTTTTTTTTTTTTTTTTTTTTTTGAAGGGGCTGAGGAGCCCAGGTAGGTACATCTGTATCGACACTACCCAAAGTGCGGCCCTCTGCTGCCAGCTAACAGAAACCATGCAGACAGAGGGGAACAGCAATACCATGACCTTCCTGCCACAGCATTAGGGAGAAAAACCAATTGGCTTTTGGTTTGGTTTTTGGTTTTTTTTAAACCTTCTGGGTCTGATCCAGGTAGATGCAAATGCTCTGCTTTAACCTGGGAAAAGGAAAGTGCTGTGCCTTTGAGATGCAGTACTGTGCATGTCCACCTTGGCTGTCAACCCATCCTTCACTGCTGTCCTTCTGCTGTTCAGTACATCGTGGGCTGCGTTTACAGCCTCTGGGGTTTTCCTGTGGGTCTAGCTGAGAGTTTGCAGGCATTCTCGGTGAGCTCCACCTTGCACTGGATGTGTGTGTGTTGGGCAAATCCAGGCCTGACCCTTGTTGAATGCTACATATAGGGCCCCTCTGTAAGAAGCCTACTTGGATGGGTCCCAGACTTCAGATGGCAGCCTGATGCCATCGGAGCGGGTGGGATGAGTAAGAAGACAAAGCAAACTGACTTCAGTTTCTCTGCCTGACTGTTTGTGGGCAGCAATTCAAAGTACTGTCTGTAGTCATGAGTGTTGGATACTTGGTTTTTTTTTTTTTTGTTTGTTTGTTTTTTTTACCTGCTGTGGCAGGGTAAACTGGGTTAGATATGCTTGTTCCTACAGCTGAATGACTATTCAAAGATTTGGTCAGCTGAAAGCCTCTGTCTTGGAAGTCACACTCCATGACACATGGACATAGTTCATCTATCTAAAGACACATCCAGCCAGCAAGTAAAAACCATCTCAGAACTTCATTGCTGAAGAGACACTAACTACAGGTTCTCTTCTTGATGATGATGGGCTGTAAGGAACCATGCAAGCAGCTGTGGTGTTTGAAATGGGGCGGTTTGCCATATTCTCATGGTTCTATCCTAAATGTTGATTTACTTCTCTTCTTGGGGGTGTTGTCACCATTCATAGTGCCTTCAGGAGCCCTCATGAGCTTTTTGGAGGTGGCTTGCTTGGCTTCTCATGGGGGTGATTCATAGACTGTGAGCTGACCAGCAGAATGTAGCAAACAGCTGCTGCTGCCCCTGGCTTCAGCTTGATGGGTTGAGGGACCACCTAACCCCTGAAACATCAGGTGTGGGAACACCGGTGTGGCACTGCCTTTGCAGAGACACCAGCCTCTTCAGCTTTGTGGACTGTAGCAATGAGAATATCAACTCTGAGTTCAACCCAGCAGCTTTTTATGAAAAGCTGTCTGACATGCTATAAAGATAGAGGGAGAAAATATGTCAGTACAGTCCTTTTTCTGCTTCTGTGAGTCAGCTGGTTCTAATGGGTCTTGAAGTGGATAGCTCATCATCATTTGGGGTTTTTAAGTGCAGGTTTTATGCAGTGTTAGCTCACTCAAATTTCTGCTGTGCCATGATTGACTAGCCTAAAGTTACATCATCAAAATAGGATAGTCAGCCTTAAAATAACAGGAAAACATGCTTTTAAATGCTAATTACCCATTGAAAAAGCAGTGGTTTGGTGTTTTGTTTTTACTTTTAAATTTAAACAGCAAATAGCAGCTTTGAAAGGCTGGCTTCACCTCTGCAAGATGAGAGATGCAAGAGAGGTGAGGTGTTTGAGATGATTGAATCAATCATCAGTGAGCAACACGAGGCCCTTGGGCTACCTGCAGCACAGGAGTGGTTTGAGCGTGTCTCCCATGCCGAGGCTGTGCAGCGTGACCCAGAGCGTGGGCTGTGTTGGCCTAGGGCCTGCGGAGAATCCAAGTTATCCAAGCAAGTGGGAGGAAGAAAATTAGCGGAGGCTGGTGTGGCTGGTACCCCCGATACCCAGCTGCACCCCAGGCTGGTGGTATAGCACAGTGATCCCTGCGGAGCAGTTGTCATGTGTGTCCTTTAAACCTTGCCCTTCCTTTCCTGCTCCTTATGCAAAACTGTCCTGTGACGGCAGGCTGTGTGAGGGAGGCTTGGGTGGCAGGGTCTGGGAGAATGGTCAGCCCTTTCTAGTAGTTAGAGGACAGCAGCCAGCCATTCTTCCGTGAAACCCTACTATTGCTGCAGCCTCTGCCTTTCCTCTGCCCCTGTGGCCCAGGCTCCAGCTTCCCTACGCAGTCACGTTTCTCTTCTTTACACTGCTTATTCCTTATTTTGCTGAACTGCTGGGCTGGACCTCAGCCTCGGGAGCCTTTCTGTGGCCTGCGCCAGTGACTCCTGGCAGCACAAGCTTTTTTATGTATAATTATTTTTTAAGCGTATATTTTTGTGTGTGTGTGTAATAAACATGTGTATATATCTCTTCATAATGCACTGAAGAGTTAGGGGTTTAAACTTATGTGAGCTGGTCTAAGGTCTTGTGGCAGTGTCCTTGTCTGTCCTGTCCATCTACCTCTGGAGATGAGCAGGTAAATCCATACATCGCTGATGAGAAAAGCATTCATAGTGTGTATGAGAGAAGAAGTGGAAGTAACTCTTCATTTCTTAGGAAAAGTGTGGGAGAACGTCTAGAGACTGTTTTACAGTCTGTTGGAGTTTCTTGCTGCTTTGTTGGTTTGCAAGTTTCAGTCCTGTGTGAGCAGTAAGTGCACGGGATGGAGCTGCAGCAGGCGTCAGGCCATGGGGAACTGCGTTCCGAGTGCCGCGATCTTGGCTATAAAGTCAAGTCTTGTCTGTTAGTGTAAATCGAGAAACTTGAGAATCTGCAATTGCTTAATCACTTGGTGACCTTAGACTTCTAATTCTAGAAGATAAACTAGAGATAAACTTCTCTGAACTACTTCTACTGGCAGTAATGCAGATAAATGCAAACAGTTGTTGTTCAAGAAGACACCATTTTGAAAGAAGAATAAGTTCTCTACTAGAGATCTGTTTGTGCTTTTAAAACTTAATTTATTCTGAATGAAATAGTCAAGCCTGCTTAACTAAACCAGTTGAAATTGAAACTTCAAAGTAAACTGGCTCTTCACTTCATTGAGGAGGGAAAACCAGTTCAAAGTATAAACAAAATTAAAATTAATGAATCAAAACTGCCTGTTTTAATGTATATTGGATATACTGCTGAAGTTCACAGTGTTACAGCATCCTTGCTTCCTTACAACTCCCAAACATGGAGAGAGGCTTTTACTTTACTGTTGCGGGGGGACACTTGGACCCTCTCAGGGTGGCTTACTTAATCCTCATAATTTGGATGTAGTGCTTCCATGTGGCCCAGGTAAGGCTTCGTTCACCTGTGCACTCTGTGCCTGTGTACCAGGTGAACCGGCCAGAGCTCTCTGCACCCACAAAACATGAACCTTGCAAGATTGCTTCAAGATTGTTATCTAAGGGTTGCCTTTCCTGATGAAGGCCTAAAACCAAAAACACACAAAAAACCCCTCACCAACAAACAACAAAACCCTCTCCACCTGGGGAAGGCAGACATGTCTCAGCAGCTTTTCCTTTTCCAGCTATGGCAAGAACAAACAAATCCTTTTCTCCTTTGGCTGTTTTTAGTAGCATAGACTGTCCCAGCATAAGCTGTTCTTTACTGTTTAGCTGCCATGAAAAACAGAAATCCTTGACCAGTTGTTTGCATCACAGTAGCAGATTGTGTCTGTTTGTTTTTCCAGCAATCAGAAATGGATTGTGGTGTTCATCTTAAGAAAACAAAACCTCAGGATTCTGGTAGGAACCACGAACAGCAAGAGGAGGAGACCAGTCTTGCAAATACCTTGGAGCATATTATGGGACAGCTAGATGTTCTCACTCAGGTATGGTTTCCTCTTTAATTTTCCAATGGAAAGGTACCTCTGATTGGAATAACTTTGAATATCTTTGCAATAGTTTCATAGCCGTAAGTGTGGCTGGTTCAAAACCTCTGCTTTTTAGTAGCTTTTTAATAAATCTGTCTTCAAAATCTGTCTTCATTTACTTGTCAGCTTATCTCTGTCAGTCCCCTCACGCTGACTTCCAGCTCAGGCCCTGCTCCTCCTCTGATTCCTTTGTGCTGCAGTGTAGCAGGGTGCTGCTTGAGCCAGCTCTGGTACCCCGTGCTATTAGCCAAGGTTTATCTAAGGTGATGCCTAAAGGAGTGGCTGGCAGTAGGTCTCTGTTTTGGTGAATAATCTCTGTCTCTTCCCTCCCCCGCTGTACTGCAGCCTATAGGTAAACCCTGTTCAGATCCTGCTCCTTTCCCCCACCCAATGTTCTCCTACACAGTCCAATTTCTGCAGTATTCTCCTCCCGTCAACAAGTCTGGGCCCTTCTGTGCCTCATCTCTGAAACACGCTTCTCACCCACAGCTAGCGAACAACTAATCCCTTGCTAAAGCATCAAAATACGGTTCTTCCTCGGCATCACTAAGCAGTGCTTGAACAGTACCAACCGTTAATGGTGATCGTCACCGCCTGTGTTTACTTCCGAAGAATTTGGGGATAGAGCTGTTTGTTGTTAAACTGAAGAGCTGCTCATTGCTCCTGTGAAGAAATACCATTGCTGATCATTGATTGGGGCTGAATTTCATTGTGTGTTTTTGAGGTCTGTGAGAAGCAGGGAGAAAGCATGGCATAGTAAACATCAGTGACCTCCTGTAGGTGAGACCATGATTGTGGGCTGGAAAAAACTGTGTAGAAGGGTTTTTCTGTGAGTTTGAGTGGTGTTTCTGAGGAAGGACAAGCAGGTCCTGAACACTTGGTATTGAACATACCAGGTACTAGTCAGAGCTAGCTCTCTGCGCTAGAGAAGTACTACTTGCCCAAAAGGGTAAAATCATGGGCTGCAGGGGCCCATCAGGGGATGGAAGAAGGGCTGATTTAGGCATTAAACCCCAAAACATTCCAGGACTACAGACAGTTTAAATAGTGTGAGGTGAAAACGAAAAGGTATTTAAGTTCATCTGGCAGAAATGCAAGGAAGCCCTTTTCCTGAGATCTCTAAAAGGCTGATCACTGGAGGAGGGGGGCAATTCTTGCATGGCTGGCACTGGGCCCTCATGCTTGTGAGTAAAATGCTACCCAGAATATACAAAAAAATATTTTTGCTGCTGGTTTTGTGTCTCCCTAGGAAGTTTGGAATGTGATTGTTATCTTTCATTACATAAATCAGATGCAGATTTCTGATGATGGATGTGTAATGGCTCCATTTCAAATTCATAGGTGTTTAGAGGAGGCAGATATTGCAGTAAACAGTATGTGTGGGATTTAAACTAGATATAAGCAGTGCAAGCATCTCAAAGATATTGTGTAACTGTAGAAAATTCCAAATGTTGTCTTAAACCTAGCAGAAAGAGAAATTGAGATTGGTGGGGGAGGAATAAATTAGTAGGTTATAGGATAAAATTGGAAATAGGCCTGAAATTATAGTAAAAAACCAAAAAGCTGCCTTGTGTAACTCTGCATTCAGCAACCTTTTACCTTTTTTGTATGTTTTTTGCCATCCTCAAAGTGTTTAATTTCCCATTGGTTCTAATCTTTGTATGTTGTTTTTGTATTAACACCATTTTAATGCCTTTGTACAAGTAGATGTTCCTGGCACACTGCTGAAACGGTTTCATAATTCTTCATTTTCCTGCCAAGGTTTTGATGTTTAGTAGTGAAAGAAACCAACACCAAACAAACGTCAGCTAATGAGCCTGGAAGAAGTCCTCATTCCTAGAGTAAGGGAGGGGGTTCCGCAAAGAGGAGAGGAATGCAGGAAGGTAGCAAGGCTGAGCCGTGGAAGGTAACTCTGGAGGGCAGCTGCTTGCAGAGCTGAACTTTGGATTTTCCAGTGCTGATGACCCGTACCAGAGGAGGGAATGCAGCTGCGGTAGAGCCACTGCCACCCCTCTTCTGTGCAATTAGATGTTGAGTGGGAGGAGCTATGGTGTGCTGATTGCTAGCAGAGATCCAAGTGACACGGAAACAGTGGCTAGTGGCGTTGGGTTGGTTGGCTTTCCTGGTCATTTTGGCCAAAGCGTAACCGGGTGCTGCTTCCTGAGTGCAGTAGATTCAAACAAATGCTATGTGTTTTATATGGCAGCTTTGGACCTGCTGACTACTTCTTGTGAAAGCACTATTTCAAAAATGGAACAAAAAGCTTTCATAAATAACATGTAACAGTATAACCGGGACACTCTCCCTTCTTGATGAAGAGATAAGGATGTTCCTGGTGCTCTGTTGTGAATCATTGGTTCATGATTCCTGAGTGTTGCTTGTTGCTAGAGGACACTGATGGTGTAAGCAGGGCCATGCAGTTGAAGGGAAAGGACACAGTCCCTGTGATACTTCCAGAACCCCCCTACTGAGATAGATATATATCTCTCTCTCAGTATGGCTATATATAGCCATCCCTGGGTCTTTCCATCCATGGGTTTTTCAGGAATTCCTAATTTGTTAGCTCCATTAGGAGCTTGATGTGGTACCTGGAGTTCCTGCACTCTTTGCTCTTGTCAGAGTTTCCGTCGCTGTGCTAACATGATGTAATGTACCAGTGGGGGAAACTTAGAGTTGTGCTAAACTACTTTGGGAAATTATGCAAATGCAGACCTAATTTATTTTCCTTATTTTTTTCTGTAGCTGTCATTTCAAGGTTTAACATGCTAAATGTGGTATCATATAAAATTGGGAAGGAGAGAAAATGCTTCCAATTTCTGCTGGAAGAGGTGATAGTAAGACAACAGCTGAGGGCTGTCATCTCTTCCTAGTGCACAGCTTTGTTCCAAGCTCCACGTTGAAGCTGCGTTGTCTGCTGCTCACCAATTATCGGCACCGTTCCTCTGTTGAGAGTAGATTTCCAGATGAAGCAGGGTATCAGGTACTTGGAGACAGCAGGATTGTTTTTATTCCATTAAGAGGTCTCTTCCTGCCAGACACCAATGGCGAGCAGAAGCGCCAAGGCTGCTCCCTGCACAGCAGGATACACTGGAGCAAACTTGCTTCTTCAGACATTCAGCTCTCATTAGAGAAAGGTGGATCAGAAGGAACTCGTGGCTGTTGTAAGCTACATCGAGCAGTAACTGCTAGAGCAAGTAGATATGGTCCCTTCACATTTACAAAGCTTCATTTTTATGTTGTTGACTTTGTGGTATGATTTTATCCTTAAAGGTTTTGGCAACTTTCAATGAAATCTTCCTCCTTTCTTCCTCACCAGAACTCTGTCAGAAATTCTTTCATTTTATTTGTAAGAAACTGCTCTCGTGACCTGGCAGTCTTCATCTTCTTTCTAAAGGTGGCTTGTGTCTAGCCAGACTTCACATACCTTTTTCAATAGAGTAGCACATGGTTAATAATTCTGCTGCCTAGAAGGGTGGAGTGCAGTTGAGACCCAGATATACAATCCCTGGTTGTTTCCAGTAGTTGTGGATTACTTAAAGATACCCTGGTGCTCCTTTGTAGGAGAGCAGGCAATTTGAATCTGGCAAAGGAATGAGGAAGGTGAGAGTAATAAAAGCATGACATATATTTGCTGCAGCTTAGTATCTTGTCAGTGTCTCCACATCTAAAAATCCTGTTCCTTACTGGCATTTCAGAGATGTGAAAAGGAGGAAAATGCACAATGTTTATCAATTATTTTATTTTTTTAATTGAAGGCTGGATCACAGTATCTTGGTGCCTCTACAAAGAGGTGGGCTGAATATTAAAGTGTAAGGGGGAAACAAGGTGATTTTATCTCTTGGATAACTCCTAGAACAGAACGACGTGTTTTGGCTGAAACAAAACTGGAGCAAATATTGGAGTTTACATGGCTCAAAGGCTTTTCTGCACTTGCAGCTGAACTGCATTTCTGAAGGAAGGTCATCTGCGAGTAACCCCCTTGGCTGCGCTGTGGAAGACTTGCATTTGCAATGATCCTCTGCAAAGAGCTGCTGTACTCCTGCCCTCCCTCCAGACTCCTGCAGCTGCCTTATTCACTCTGATAATCTGTAGGACTGGTGGGCAACAGGCACTGAGGCAAAAGCTGCTGATTTTGTGTGGGAAGGAAGATGTCTGCTCCAAGCAGGGTTCAGAATCAGGTTAGCATAAAAATTCATAAATAGCTGTGATAATCCACCCACAGGAAACAGCTTTATGTGCTTCCCCAAACTAATCTTGCACTGGAGCTGGCAGAAAACAGCACAGTGAAATGGAGAAGACTTGATAAATAATCCTGCAGAATTAGACTCTGTAGAATAATCCAGGCCTGAACCAAAGGACAGTCTAGTTCATGTGAGATTAAAGGATTATCTCACTCCAGAAAAGACAGCAGAGGGAGGGAGGAGAAGAATTTTTTTTAAATTAAATTCTTTAGCTTAAAATTATACTTGGACAGAAGTGAGTTACTTTTTAATTAAAACTGAAAATGCTTGTGTGTGCAATTCTTATAATGAAAACAAGTCAAATCTGTTACTATTTGTTACTCCTTTTTTTGAGATGTGGTCTCCAAAGCCTGTGATGGTGAGGGATTAATGTGACCCCTCTCTTCTGAGAGGTATTGAATGTAGAGTGAGCGACTGGTTTAGTAAAATAAACTTCAACTAGTTACAAATCAAGAAGAAAAATATTATTTTTGGAGGTGTCTCATAAGTACTGATACCTCTGCCTTGTGCAGATGTCTTGGTTTCTGTGTCACTCTCAAGGCCTGAACACCCACTGGTTACAGATGGACCCAACATAGAGGAGAAAAACTGCAAGCAGCTTTTATTCAAAAAGAAGCGGTTTCAAATCCAAGAGACTAATAAAAAACGTTCCCATCTGAAATGCCAGATAAGCTTGGGTTTTAAATCTTAATTTAAAAGGTATAGAGGCTATTTCTCATGAGTCAAAACCATCTCTTGGAGATGCAGTAACTTTGATCTCTCACTCAAAACAAATGAAGTACCCTGGTTGTTGCCAGCCCTCTGTGAAATACTATCAGAGCTACTTTCTTCTGAATTTACTTCCAGAATATGCTTATTACAAAATCTCTACATCTCAATGCAAATACACTTTTCTTCTTTCTAAGACTGCCTAAATTCCCTGCACTCCTAGGGATATTGTTGCATTAGCAGAATGCTGGCCAAAGGCTGGCTTCTCAAAAGTGCTGATCTGTCTCCCTCGAGCTCCACAGGACCTTCACCTTCCAGTATCCTGCAATGGGGAGGACTACAAAACACTTCTCACAATTTGGTTTTGCAAGCAGACCTTGGAGATTACTGTAAATTGTTATTCAGCCATTGGGTGCCAGCAGCTGGGTTAATTTAGCTGAGTGATTTGCATCCTTCCAGAGGTAGACTGGGTGTCAGGAGAAGGATATGGGAGGTCTCTGAAGTCTTTGTGGTTGGGGAGACAACTAGTCATTTGGGGTTCTAACCTCTGTATTGTGCGGTTGTTCTCATGGTACATGCTTAGGTATTTTGTGGTAGCTCATCGTAACTTGCTGCGTTTTCATACTGTGTTGTGAAAATTGAAGTCTCCTGACTCCTTTTGCTGTGCTGGTCTAGGAGCTCTGCACCACAGAAACTGCCTGTCCCCACGCTCACAGCCATTTGCTTCCAGAAACTTGCAGGATCCAATGCAAGAGTCATCTCTTTAGCTTTGGATGATCAGCTGTCAAGACTGAAGCAGCAGCAATGTGTGATGAAACATTTTTAGTAAGAGGGCTGTAAGTGGAAGGGCTCAGATACAGATGGCTGGTGTGCCTTGTGATCCCCACGCTGTGCAGAAGAAACTGGCAGAGCCTGTGGCTCATCTGCTTTGTGGCTGGGATTGGTTTAATACAAAGGACATCCTTTTCTGTCCTCCAGGGTCCCTTTGGTCACTGACGCTGGTACTGACCATGCTGCTTAGTCTGGCAAAGTGTATGATACCGGGATTTTCAGGTACTCTTGTATGGTTTTCCTGCTGTAGAAAGCACAGCAAGCATTGTGAAGGATAACTCGTTGTTACTGTACTGAGTCCACTGCATGAATAGACTCATGTAGCAGACCAAAGTTGCTCCTATAATTTAGTTTAAAGGTGGGTTTACTGTGATTCAAGCGTCTGCAGAAAGTGCAGGGTACTGGGAGGTGGAGGAAGAGAGGGCAGCTGACAATCACAGAATGGTTTGGGTTAGGAGGGACCTTAAAGATCATCCAGTTCTGACCCCCTGCCATGGGCAGGGGCACCTTCCACTAGACCAGGCTGCTCAGAGCCCCGTCCAACCTGGCCTTGAACACCTCCAGGGATGGGGCATCCACAGCCTCTCTGGGCAGCCTGTGCCAGAGTGTCACCGCCCTCACAGTAGTAATTGTAATGAAGGGTTAGCAGAGCAGTACTGGGTTTGAGTTTTGTAACTACCCACTTCCTGCCTGTAGTGCCTTGGGCTGCTAAGTATAAACTATTCTTTACTTTTCAAGTACAGAGTAGCACGTGTCTGACTGTTGGCTGAAGAGAGCTGGTGGGATGATGAGATCTGGTGCCCTAGAGAACAGACATCGACGTTTAGCCACCCGACGACTTGGGCAGGTCTGGAGCTCCGCGTAGGGATCCTGATGAGGCCAGGCTGGTGCTAGCACTTGCGCTTCTGTGAGCATTGTTGCCTTTTCCTAATCCATATGACCCAACAGTGACACTGGATGAATGTGCAAAAACTGTGGTGAGGGGGCTTGTGGGACCTCCTAACCCCCAGCTACAGGGCAGCACTGACCCATACCTTCCCCTCTAGCGCGCTGGAGCTAAGTGCTTCATAGTGACAGATACAAAAGTTTGTGGAGTTTGAAGCATGTTACAAAGTAAACCCAGGAAAATTCTGCAGTTGCATTAGAGAAAGATTGAGAGGAAGACTGAAGCACCACATCAGCTATCTTCATTCTGAAATAATCGATACGCTCTCCATAAATCTGCCTGGTGTGAAATACTCTGTGCAAATAGGCTTTGTGAGAATTCACCTCAGAGTTTGTGTTCAGAGCAATTGAGAGGGTGAGGAGCTTCCCTCTGTGGTAGGAGGTTTTGTTTTAAGGAGCTATCACTTCTTTAGAATTCAAAAACCAAAAATGACCAAAATCCACCTTAACTGTGTACTTGATCTCTGAGGTTAAGGCTTTGACTATGAGAGTAAGGCTAGTCCTGGCAGGCAGACATCCTTGCATCCATTTGTTTGCTACATAAAGCTAAATAACTGTGAAGGCTCGTCTCTGAGAGAACAACAAGGTAGGAAGGTTTACTTCCTAGTTAGTCTAAACTGCCATCTTTGCTGGAAGTGCTTCTGAGCACCCTGAATGGCTGAAGCTGCTTCAGCTCCCATCTCAAAGCTGTGCTAAAGTCTCACACGTGGGGAGGCCGGCCTGGCGCTCTTTAATAGCAGGGGGCTGCTTTGAGTTCCGCTTGATGCGATGGCTGGGACTGAAGCGAGGCTGACAGCAAGCCAGGGCAAAGCTTAGTACAGCAGGAGGAAAGTCTTACCAATCAGGCTCGTGCTTGAACCTCGGAGTGACTTTTGCTGCACAAACTCTGCTGTGAACCTTCTAACCTTGCAGCTCAAGTTTGGTGTTTTAAACTGCTGTTAATTATTGTTTTCTGTAAAAGGGAGGTAGGGTTACCCTGGTGCAAACTCTTCCTGTGGGAGTTTATTCCACTCATTGCATTAGTCTAGAGAAAGGGCTCCCAAGCTTAATTTTCTGGGATACTTGCTAATTTCTGTCTCTGCACAGGACTCCAAGTACGCTCAAGGCTGTATTTAGCAGGTGTTGGAGGTTCCATTTCAGGGATCTGCACACAGTAACTGGGGCCTCTCACTTTAACTGGTGCGTTTGAAGTTTAGCAACTGTAGTCTGTTCTTGCCAGACAGTTTTTACTTTCCAGACCTGCCAACAGGTCTTCTTAAGGCGGTGCAGCAGCTGTGGTCCCGGTGACGGGAGTTTGTGCCCCACAGGTATAGAGGTACCTCCGAACCCACCCATTATCACTTCCCAAGGAGGGACTCTTGGATGCTGAGGCATCATTTTTATGACACAATTTACTTGCTGGCCATGTTTGGGACTGAAGTCAGCTCTGAAATGACCCTTTTTAGGAAAAACCATAAGAAGTTAGAGCAGGGCATCGAGCTCTTTGAAAACAAACCAGCGTTGGCCTTGGGCATTACAGAGGGCAGAGCTCTTATACCTGAGACTCCAGGTCGAACTTAACCAGTCTCTTTCTGCAAATCCATGGGCTGTCTGCAGTCTCCGCTGTAACCTCCTGGGAAGGCAGCCCTGAGCCTCTCCTTGTACCAGCGCAGTGGGGTGGGGAAAGTGGGTGCACGGAAACTTACAGACTTCTGCATTTGTTGTGTTCTTTTGCCGGTGCATTTTTTTGATAAATTGAAAAGGAAGTGCCCTCTTCATAAATTAACATATCCAATGGGAAATAGAAGTAATGTGGGGTTTTTTCTTGGGCTTTTTGATATGTTAGTGCCCTGCAAAATCTCTTTTAGCCTATGCTAACAAAACTGGTGGAGCAAACTTTTGAGAGTGTTCTGATTTAAGTAAAGCTAGGACAGTACTGCCGCCTCCTTCAAGATCAATGGGTGATGGACTTGATGTTGTGAAATATTGACAGGAATAGAAACGAAAGTGTAATACTTGGACTGCTCATAGCCAAGAGCACACGGTCTTTGCAGCTGGTGTGCAGGACTGTATCCCTTGTAGGCTCAACCAAGCCGTCGTTACCTGATCTGGGTAACTGTTGTATCAATGTATGGGTCTTTTGGGGGGCCCACAATTACCAGTGATGAACCGGAGCATGTCCCCTATGCTGTTACGTGTTCAAACTCCATCAGAGTGGTATGAGTGACATACTGAAAAGCCCATGTGCTGCTTGCAGGGCAGGAACTGCCCCTCCTTGCTTGTGGAGCAGCCATCCCTTAGTGGGTTACCGCACCACGCCATGCTCTTGCCTGCTTTGGCCCCAGCTCCAGGTTCAGCTCGTGAGCAGCCATCTGTCTGGGTGGATCTCCCTCACCTGCCAGGGACTCCCACCACTGCTCATTGCTGACGGCCTCTGCTTGCTTGCTCTGCTTTTCAGGTTGGCTTTGGCAGTGGTAGAACTGGTTTCTGTTGGCATTCACTTAGCACCTGGTTCCCCTTACCTGTAGTCCTCACAAGCAGCAGGACCGACTGTCCCTCCTGGGCTGCTGCAAAAGCCTCAGCCCTGAGGCTGGTGGTGCTTAAACTGTCTCTGCTAAGTACTCAGATAGGAGAATGCTTAACAGGGACGACAGAAAGGATACTGATGAAAGCATCTTGGAACAGCATCACAAATTACTATTGCTTGGATTGAGGGAGTAAAAACAATGTGGAGGAAAAGCACAGGGGGCTTGTCATGGTGAAAGCAAGTGTGTCTACTAGGCACTTGAGTGTCCTGGGGAAGGATGGAGCTGAACGTTCCCTGGAACTTATAAATAGGAGATAATTTTTTTCTACATAATTTCTCATTAATGTTTCCAAAGAGAAGAGCAGGCTTTTTTTCTAGGGTAAGTCTGCGAAGATGAATGAAGATGAATGTTGCAGGAAGTGTTGGTAGAAGTGATTTAAATAAGTTTTGTTTCGTGTGAAGTTTCATATTCTGTTCTGGTGCCCATAGTAATGCTCAGTATGTTATTGTAATGTTAGAAATACCCCTTAAAAAAAATAGGTCCTTTAGACCTCGGCTGTTATCCCTCTGCCAGTCTGAGCCAGGACTTGAATAAATTATCCAGCATTTACTCCCTGGTGCGTAATGGAGACGTGTACTGTGCTCCTGACACAACAGGAAGCCCAGATCCTGCCACAGAGCAGTGGCTCCCAGTGAGTCTCACTGAATCTGGCTAACAGCATTTCCCTCCTTGGCTTGACTGCTGGTTCGTTATCTTCTGAAAAGCAATGGCAAAACCACACAGGAGTGGGATGGACGCAGTTATTTGTCTACCAAAAAGGACTTGCTTTATAAAGAGCAGCATGGAAATGTTGTAAAACTCTGTCAGCTGCTAATAAAGGAGCTTTTCTGTGATGTGTCAGGTACAATATAGCACCAATAGCAGCTGGGCAGTGTTCGTGCTTTCCCTCACCTTCCTGGGATGCCAGAAGCCCTGTGTGTTTTGGGCATCGTGTATTCAAGTCTAACAGACTGTAGTCATCAGTTCCTATGCTGGGCTTCCTGCGTTTCACTTCTGACTGCTACTTTTCCACTTTTAGTTTCCAAAAAATACTACAAGTTTTCTACTTACACTTACATGCAAATTTCCATTCCAATAAACATTTTCCTTACGTTTTTTTCACAGATTCACCTCTTTCTGAGGCTTGCTTTACATGCCCTTTGTCTCGGGGTGCCGCATGTAACAACACTGAACTTAGATCAGTGGGATCTTGGTGGCAGTAAATCGAGGGATATAGGAACTGCAAGTAATCTGGGGCTTTGCTTCTAGCAGGGCAGTGTGATCAGGACATTAATTCAGCTGATTATCTAAAGGAAATTTGATGCAATGTTTCACCCACCTTTTTAACTGAGTCTTGAGTTACCAGTTCCCCTTTTTTAAATCGAAAAGCCAGGATCCCTGCTGCTTTTCATTCTCTGTCTGGTTGCTTGCAGGATGAGATCTTTGCTGTAACCCCCCGGTAGACATTTGGCCTGCTGTGTTCCGCCCTGAGTCGCTTTACTCCTGACCTCTGTAAGACAGCACTAGGCAACAGCACGGCTGGATAGGAAGAAGATTAAATCCTCTCTCCTTTGAACAGACAGGAGGGCTCTGGGGCACCTGGGGTGTTACCTGCTGGCTCCACAACTTTTCTGGTTCTCCATGTACTGTAGTTCTTGTACCTCAAAGGGTTGGCAATAGAGGAGGACAGAAATGAAATTAAGCTAGTGCTCTAGCCCACAGGAATGTTTCAGCATTGCTGGGTGTTTTTTTTCAGGGGAAGCCCTCTGCAATTGCAGGAGTGCTGTGTTAGGCAGCAGGAGTAGCTCTTCTTCCTTGTCACAGGGCAGCACTACATGTGCACTGGAAATAAACTTTGAACTGTGTTTAGGGAGGGGAAAAAAAGAGTGCATTATGGTAAATGTTACGATGCACAGTCCTTTGACTTCGATACGTGGTCTTGCAAGATGGCTTTGCCATCGTGCTTGGTGTTGTTTCTACTATGTCTGTCTTCTCCCCACCTTCCCCCCATTTGTCTCATTCCCCAAATCATTTTACAGGACACTTTTCCTCATCTCAAGTGGCCTTAGCCAGGCTATTTCCTCTCTTTGTGCTTTTGTTTCCCCAGCTGTAAAATGGGGATAATGAGACCTGCTTGCTTTTGTCGGGCACTTAGAGATGTGCTTACGAAATGCGCTATTAAAAGGCTTTCTATGTATAACTCCTATACAAACAGCGGTTGTCCAAGTTTATTTGAATTACTTTAATAAAGCCCAAGGTTCTGAACATCCTTTGTTTTTAACTGAGGATGTTATTTATGCAGCAGAAATGCTCAAAATGTGAAGCTATTGATTGTTGCTGATAAGTTTATGGATATTAAAGTATTAAATCATCACCGCCTATTATCAGCTGTTCCGGTGTCTTTGGAAGCTGAAAGCGGTTCTGCATAGCTGGGTCCCTTGGTTACCTCAGAGGGATCAATAAAAGGTTTTCAGCAGAAGCTTTTATTGCCACGTGATAAAAATGTTCTTCCTGTGCATCCTGTACATGATGACTTCAGCTCGAGGAGAAAGATATAACCATCCTTTGTGGGGTAACTGGATTACACAAAGTATTTTGGCATTACGTTGTGGTAGATATTGCCACTTCGGGTTTCATCTCTCCTCCATCGCCTGTCGCGCTGCCTTACTCTGGGACACTTTTCTCGCCTGTCATCGTGTGTGTCCAGCAAGTTTTGCGTGTTCTAATTGCAGCAAACTGACAGCATTCAGAGAAGGGATGAAAGAGTTGGAAGCAGAGGCAAAATCAAAGCTAAACCAAAAGCTCCATAGGGTGTCTGATAGCTCATGAGCGTGGAAGGACAGAATCTGTCCATGAAAGGAAATGCAGAGCCCAGTTTGGGTCCCAAAACGGGTGCTCAGTGTTGACTGCAGGAGAGCTTCATGCCCGCCAGCCTCTGTTGCTCCTCTCTGAAGTTGTGTGGGGCTCTGTGCTGCTAAAATTCTGATACTGGAGTTACAGCTCTGAAATTTAGCGTTATGTTATCCACTGAGAGTACAATCGGTCACTTGGCTTTGTAAGCAGCTCAACAGCAGCTTTCGTTTTGTTTTCCAGACGGTTTCCATCCTGGAGCAGAGGCTGACGCTGACTGAAGACAAGCTGAAGGAATGTCTTGAGAACCAGCAGAAAATCATTCAGAACAAAACAAGCTGATTTCCTTAGAGAAGATGGGAGCTGACGGTGTTTGGAGGTTTGAGGTCGCTTGTGTTCCTAACAGACTGTCTGACTTGCTTAAACGATTTTTAGCGCAATCTATTTTTCAATTGGAGTGTACAGTTACTGTATCTGTAAATAAGCTTTGTTACTTTACTAAAATAAAAGGAATATTGCATTCGTAAGCAAGGATAACACTTGTGATCTCCTGTGTTTTGCAGAGATACAGCAGCCTGCGTGTGGTCTGAGTGCTAACTAGGAAGGTTTCGTCTCTCCCACCTTTGGTGCTGCCGGGTTAATTTTAAAACATTTAAGCATCTTGGAGCTGCCAGCTGTCTTGCACAGGCTGTATTAGGCTTGTTGCTGAGGTGTGTGCTGGCTGTAGGAGACAAGCAAAGAGCTCCCAGGGTATTTTGGGTAGTGGAAGGTTACCTCTGTTCTCAAGCCATAGCGACCAGGTGAGGTCCGAGTGCAAACTGGCACCTGGAGAAGGGCCTGTCCCACCTGAACCCCAGCTGGTGCCTGGCAGATCTGACAAAAAGCAGTTCATGTCCTGGGTGGTAGTTGTGCATAGGTGAGTAAATCCAGTGGAGGGATTTAACCGGCTCCCTTGTGTGGCAAAAAAACCAGTTGCTTCAGAGGCAAAAGAGAGGCCCTGGCAGGTCAGATGCAGGGTGAATTCCCAGAAGTCTTCATCTGCTTCCGAAACTGAAGGCAGGGTAGAGAGAGAGGAAAGGGAACGTTTGCTCCATCCTGGAACTTCCCTTTTCTTGCACCAGTCTGCCTTTACTTTTTGGTCATTTTGCAGATGTTTTCAGGGTTGAATAGCCCATCACTTGCACTAATGCTTTCACCCTGCTCCCCTCATCGCTCCTTCTGACTTTTTCAGGGCTTGAGCAGGTTGTTCAATATGTAGCTGTACAAGAATTTGGACTTTTGGGAGGTCCTGTTCTCCGACACCTCTTCTGCTAACAGATACTGGAGGTCTCCTTTCCTGCAGTAACCTATTAGCCTGTGGGAATAGTTTATTGCGGGTGGATTATATAGTTTATTTAGAGCTGTGGGAACTTGAGTGCCTCACGGTTAACGAAACCCTCATCACTAATGTCTGTTTGACCTCTTCATCAGGGAGGCTGCCTCAATCCCTACCCTTGGTGGTCCCTCTTGCTGCCAGCACCTGCCAGCCTTGCGCAGCTTCCAGGGCTCTCACGTCCAGACGTGCTGTGGGCATTCTGGGTGCTTGCCTGAGGTCTGGCTGCCATCCTTATTTTGCATGGGGCATAGCAGGTCCTAAGGCCAGCCTGTGTGGTTTTGCATTTTGGGTTGTTTTTTGTTTTTTTTTTTTTTGCACCTGTTTCTGTTGCAGGCTGTCTGCTGGAACAGCATCTTGAACAGTATTTAATCCTCCTCGTCCCGTCTGGGTGAAGTTGTTTGCATTCCCTTGCCATCACCAGGAAGCTTCTGGTCTCGTTCCCTTCTGGTACTTTCTACACCTCTTAATAACCCCTTGTGGGCATTATTGCAATATTCCTCTGTTTCATTTGCGGGAGGCTGAGAGCTTTCTCATTTCCATGCTTATGGGGGTGATTATAAATCTGAGTTTCTCTCTGCTCTGCCACAGGCTGTTTGTTTTCTGTTTCCAAGCTCAGAGTCTGATAAATCATTATTTTCTCTTAGATTACGCTAATGGAATCAATTCAATGGTACTCTTCTTGCTCTTGCTACAAGCTTTCAGTGGCTTTCTGCTGAGAGCTGACACCAGTTTCATCGAAATGAGCTTATGCTCTGGGGCGGGTGAGTGGGGAGGAGGGGACTCAAAGGTACATGTGGTCAGTTTGCTGCTCGGAGAAGGCTGTTCCTGCCCTGATCTGCCACTGCTGAAGCAATGACAAAAATGGGTTGCAAGAGCCCAATTTATCAACTTGATCCTCAATGTTGTGGACTGGCCTTTGGGGTGAGGGTGTGGAGAGGAGAAGAAAACTTATTCCAACATTCATCAGTTTTAAAACTTCACTTCAGAAACAGCCTTTGTTTCCTTTTAATGCGTAATTTCTAATGTCTTGGAGACACAGAGCAATTTGTATACAGTATTTTAGGGAGAATGGCAAAGCAAATGACTTGGGCACATTCAATATATATGCATTTTCCTTTCAGATGTTTTCAGTGAATCCACGTAATTGCGCTTCTGAAACAGATGAGATGC
>NW_010428787.1:11434-16077 GCF_000710305.1 Buceros rhinoceros silvestris | reverse complement strand
GAAACTTGCTTTTCTGGACTCAACTTCTTAACAGCGCTTGACAGTACAACATTGTTGTAGAGGTAACCCAGGGTGGGCAGGTGTGGGCAGTGGGAGGAGAGGGAATCTAACAAGCTCTGCATGATTCAGGTGGTGAGAAAGGTAATGTGAAGGAAATTCCTGCTAATGAAATCATTCTCAGTCATTTCCTTGTCCCAGATCTCAGCACCTTGCTCTCCCTTCCCCTCCTTACAGCCTCTTACCTGAAGTAGCGTACCAGCACTTCTAAAGGGTGGCTCTTGCTTGAGAGGCAGGCAAGGTGTGGAAAATACAAGATACAAATTATAATCCTTGTGCTTAAACACTGAGCAATAATCTCAAAAAAATACTGCCCGGAAACATTTGGGTAGTGGGAGCCTAAGTCCTATTGCCTGGGCTGTCCCCAGACTCCATCCATACCTGTCTACTGTGTGCCACGGCTTCTGAGTGCTGAGGAGAGAGTAGCCTCTGGGAGTGAGTTAAATCCACTTTGATTTTTACACTCGATCTTTTTTTTGACTTGGTAACATCTGCAGTAACTGATTTGTGAAGCTGTTTACTCGGAGAGCAGTGGAACAGCCAAGTGAGGAGGGGCGTGCTGTCTGTGCTCAGGCTGACACGGCTTCTGCGCCGTGTGAGGATACACCCTGCCTTGAAAGCAGCTCGTGGTGAGCTCTGTGCACAGGAGGGCTACAAAGAGTTAAGGATTTTGTTTTGGATCTCCAAGGCATGCTCGAAGCCAAGTTCTTAAAAAAGTAGTTTAGTTTGTTGCCATTACATTTGCCAGAGGTATGACCTCACTAAACTTTTAGCAACGGTTCTTTGTGCTGAGATTGGCCCCTGGGGAGCCTGGTGCTGCTGCAAATGGCTTTTTGGCTGCTATGAGCATGGAGCATGTTAAACATAACCATGATCTGTGAAAAAAGTAAGAATCTTCGAGCACTGCCCACTTTCCTTCCTGTCTGGGAGCCGAATTGGACAGATACCACAGCAGAGCTCATAACTGAGCAGGCAAAAACACCAGAGCACTGTGGTATTGACTTTTCTGGCCAGGAAGCTACACAGCCAGAAGCATCCTCTGCCCACAGGGCTGTCGCTGCACGTGAGTCGCCAGCTAACTCGAAAATAAGAACCCAGCTATGATCTAAGTAGCTGGGCTAAAACTAGCCAGCCTCGTGGTACCGATCACTTGTTACATAACCGCTGTAAAGAGCTGCTTTTGAACGAAATGTTTTTTGAAACACGAGTGAGTAGGAGGGCAGGGAAGTGAATCGCTTTGCAAAGGTTTGTCACTCGTGACGTGAGAGCAGGGTTGCGTTTCTTCCCTGGCTTTTAGAAGCGGTTGGTTTCCAAGTGCTTCTCAGATGGCGTGGCCTGAGCGGCTGTAGTTCTGGGAAGGAAGTGCGGTGTGAGAGCAGATTCTCTTACTGATGCTCATCTGCGTATTTAACCTGGATTTAGCGTGCTGTAGGAAGTTTTTATGTGTGTCTCTAGGAAAGCTGGGATCTATTTCTAGCTCTGCAACAGACCTGCCATCACAGGCAAACATCACTCTTCAATCCCCTGTTCTCCTCGTCAGGGCAGAGGCATATAAATGCCTTTTTCTATCAAGGCACAGCTCTGTGGTTGAAGAGCTCATTAGTGATTTGAATGTAGTGTGTCAGGGAAGAGAGGTGGGCTCACTTCCAGTGCACAGGGCTCTGGCATCCTTTGCTGCCTCCCCTTGTAGCCCAGCAGCCAGTGCTGCTGGGGGCTGTGTGCTGAGCGCCTTTCTGCCTCTCTGCTGCTCAGCATGTGTGGTGGCTTCAGGTGGGGTTTGAGGTTAACTGGTATCACTTCTGAGCAAAGATCGGTGGTATATGCTGTTGCGAGAGGGTGCTGTGGAGTGGTTTGGCGGGGGAGGGAGGGGAGTATCATGGGGTATTTTCGCAGAGGGTAACTTGTCTGCTTAGCTGTAGCTGAGACAGGCCAGGTGACTGCTACTTCAGGCCACAAATTTGTTATCTGCAAGGAAATCTTCCCCCAGTGACCACCCTTAGATTTCTTTATACTCACTCCAAAGCTTCAGCCCTTCCTCTCTGATAATGTAATATGGCTGAAAACACACCGTTCAGTTGTCACAGAAGAGGCTGAATCAGTGCCATGACCCAGTGCCAAAAACCTGTCACCTCTGTTCCGCTTTGCCGTTTCTGCTCCCTGCAGACCTCTTCAATGCAGCTAATAACTCACTGCTGCCTTCCAGACACCTGTCAAGCTGAGGATGTGGTGGTGCTCGCTGGTGTCTGAAAGGGTTAAGCTAAGCAGCTGCCTGGACAGAGCTCCTGCATGGTCTCACTTCCCTCTCAGTGGCAGCTTTCGGCAGTGTTTCTGTGATGACATTTGCACAGCCCTGCTGAAGGCCACAGGCGACCTTTGGTGCATCAATGTCCCAACCAGAGGAAGAGGTTCGGTGCTCATGGACAGATCTTACGGGCCCTTGCAGTTTGGGAGTGTGCTGGGCACCGTGAAATCCTCCCAGGAGGAGAACCTCTTCACAGCTTGGTATGGGCTGGGGGCAGTCATTGCTTTTCCCCTTCTGTGAATCTGCTCCGTCACGAGTAGGTGCAAGAAAGGCTCTGCCTGCTGCTGCTCCTGGTCCGTGTGGTGCAGCAGGCTCTGAGCTAACCGCAGTTAACCATGGTGGTTTCTTTACTTCTCTCCGATCTTCCAGTCACTCAGCTTCTCTGAAAGGCTGTGGTTGTTGCTTCAGAGAATGATGTTCCTTTTGCCCTGGGGGCAGTAGATGTTGCTTTCTATACCAGTGTCTTCTGATGCAGGCCTGTGGCTGGAGGGAATTTTTGTTGTGTGTTGGCCTCGCTAGTCAAGAGCTTTTTCTTGGAGCTGGGGATGAAGATTGTGGCTTCTAGCAGTTGTTTCTTGAGCATTGGTCAGTACAACCAATACTGAGGTAGTTGTGCTATTGCAGAACTGAGTGCTCTGTTTTCCTGTACTAAATATGGCTGGAGCAGAAGCGTGTGACATGTTGCTGCTGAGAGCTGGTGGCCCACAAGCCAGAATGCTTGGAAGTTTTGTCTGGCTTAATCACAGATCCTTGGAGAGACTCCAGGAGTGGCAGGACAGGCTAGGCTTTGGTTTTGCACCTTTGCCTCTGTGGCGTTTCATCCCATCTTGCGTCTGCCTGTTGTGGTGGCAGATATGGCTGGAGCAGAAGCGTGTGACATGTTGCTGCTGAGAGCTGGTGGCCCACAAGCCAGAATGCTTGGAAGTTTTGTCTGGCTTAATCACAGATCCTTGGAGAGACTCCAGGAGTGGCAGGACAGGCTAGGCTTTGGTTTTGCACCTTTGCCTCTGTGGCGTTTCATCCCATCTTGCGTCTGCCTGTTGTGGTGGCAGAGTTTAAGAAAACCGTCCCCAAAGGAACTTCAAACTTGGTCAATGTAGCGAGGTCAGGATACTGTTCAGGCTCTGCTTTTGAGGTCATCAGGAAAGTCAGCACTTAAGGAGAAGAAGCTTTGCAAAGCAAGGCTCTAACAAGCTCCTCCTGCACATGCTGTGTCTTTGTCTCTGCCACATCCATGTTCTGCTGCAGGTGAAGTCCCTGTTAACAGGGTGGTGCTTTCTTGCATGGAGGTGGCACAAGGCAAAGGGCTGGGGTGGAAATGGCAGTGTTCAGCTGGGAAATGACTTGTCATGGGCTCCAGGCCTGAGAGTGCAGGTGGGAAACGGCAGGACCTGACCCTGTTCTTGGTACTGCTACTCAGAAGAAGTGATCTCAAGCCCTTCTGCTCTGCGGGCATCTCCCTGTCCTGCTCCACAGCAGTGGTGGTACGGCTGGACAGCAGCTGGCTAAAACAAAACTGTAGGACGGGGGGAATGTACTGGAACAAAAGCTCTCAGGATGGTGCCCCAGCAGTAGAGACTAAAATCCTGTACATGTGATGGAGAGGAGAGATTTGGGAGGGGTGCAGCTGCCTTGCCATGGAGCTATTCTCTTCCTTAAGGGCTTAGTCTTCAGTACCACCATGTGACAAGATACTGCAGGTATCCACAGCTTCAGGAGCGAGAAAGTCAGGCTTCAAGCTGCAGGTCTGTGGGACAAGACCCTGAAGGTGACCCGTTTGAATATGGCTGTACCTACGTGCTGTGAAGTCGATTGACAAATAGCTTTAATGCCACTTGATCTTTTGCTTAAAGATCAATGTGAACTTGCTGGGTTACTTTTTTTGTAGCTCGTGTTTTTATCCTAAGGGAGAGATTATTTGACCTGTGAATTTGCATGATGTGTTGCTTCCTTTATTATTTATGAAATCAATAGATCTTAAAAAAGAACGTTTGCTGCAAAGCGTCTGAAGCAAGGTGTGCTGCAGGAGGCTGCAAAACCTGCCTGCCAGCACGGCCTTTCCCACCAGCCCCGCGTTTTGCCAGAGAGGGGGAGAGGAGCTCACCTGAGCACAAAGGGGTGGTTTGTCCATGGAAGTGCCTTGACAGTGGCCCAGGTGATGGGGGGTGAAAGTAGAAATTCTTGCTTGAGTACCTGCAGGTCACGCAGTGAAGCAGGGGCAGGAATAAGGGAGGGTGGGCCATGGGATCAGTCTGCTAAATTTGGCAGCCCAGGTGCGGGGGGC
>NW_010428787.1:10977-11335 GCF_000710305.1 Buceros rhinoceros silvestris | reverse complement strand
GTCGTGGGGGGGGTGGGGGCGGGCGGGGGGGGGGCGTGATCCAGGCTACGTGCTGTGGAGGACACTGGAAATTCTTCAGATACCTTTAACAGGCTGTGTTGGCATTGAGGGGGCTCGGTTTGCTCTGGAGACATTTCAGCAGTCTGCAGGGCTGCCTCCTCTCGTTTTCAGAGGGCAGATCTCTTGCTCCTGTGCAATATGGTACAAAGCTGTCCCTTGTCTGTGCCAAGCCTGTCCAGACCGTCATTTACCAATACACCCGCATCAGCCCGTGTTTTTGCCTGACAAGGAGCCACAGGTTCCTCTGCTTCTAGGTCCCATGCCCCAAACTGGCTGGCTGCCTTCCAAGCTGTGGCTT
>NW_010428787.1:5492-10868 GCF_000710305.1 Buceros rhinoceros silvestris | reverse complement strand
GGCGGGCTGCTTTCCAAGCTGTGGCTTGGCCAGACCTCTAGTACAGACAGGAGGAGTTAAATTCTGCATGTAACAAGGCAGCAGTGAGCAGCCTCAGCTGACCAACCATCAGGGAAATACCCTGCAACCATGTTTTGTGACAGGATCCACTGGTGAAGGGGCTTCTGAATTGCCAGAAATGTCTGAGGCGCAGCCCAGGAGCATCCTGTCTTTGTCTCCCCTCTGCTGCCGTGCAAGTCCTCAATCTTCAGCCTGGCTCAGATATGGTCACAAGCTGGTGTGAGCTAAGAGTCTGGTTACCCAAGGTCTGCTGCCTACCGGCGTTAGTACTCCAGTGCTGGCATGGCTTTTTCAGAGGAACCAAAGCCACCAGAAGAACCAGCCTCTGAGCCAGCTGATGTAGCATCTGCCTTTGATACCAGCTGGGGTTGGGGACAGGGGCATCTTCTGCAAACGCAGTGGAGCTGAGTAAGAGAAAGTGCTTATTCCCCCTGCATTGCTTCTGTCATTTTCCTGTTGCAGGTGCGAGTTTGCTCTCCTCCAGTCAAAGGGCAGCTGCTAGTCTGCGTCCAGCAGGTTGGAGCACAGATGCCTGCAGAGTAAGTCCTTGGAGGATGCCCCAGAGCTGGAGCAGGGACTGGGGTGCTGCAGGGTTGGCCCTGGGAGGAGAGTTGTAGAAACTGGTCCGGGAGGACCAGGGGGATCTTGGTGTTAAAGTGCCCCTTGCTGCTACCAGGCAATGGCTCGGGTAACCTGAGCACCAGGCAATAAACCACTCTGGGGAGGGATGGGGAGCAGGCGCCATAGAGCAGGGCGCAGGGGCTGCTCTGCACACATAGGGGCCAGTCCTGGAGGACAGGGAATTCTCCTGTGCTGCCATACCCACTTGTGGGGTCAGGAGCAAGCACCCAGCTGAAGCCCTGGCCCCTCGCTGCTCTCCATTGTGGTGTTTCTCTGTGATGGCATCTCCGGATGGCGCATGAGATCTGTGCCAGCAGCCCCTTCGGCCCTTGTGCTCCCCAGCAGTGATTCCTGCTTGGAGTCACCTCCATCACCTCCCCAGTGCTGCAGAAAGCAGCAGCAGGCAGGGAAGCTTGACCTTGTCTAACTCAGTGATGGGCTTGCTGTTCCCAGGGTGAGGGTATGTCCACAGCAACCAGCTCTGGTGTGGCCACAGCTTGCAGCACACCTGGGGTGATTTTGCCACCTCTGGCAATTTGCTGCCTCAGGCAACTGCCTGCCTTGCCTGTGCCGAAAGCCAACCTCGCTGCCTTCTGACAAAGCGACATTTTCACATAGCGGAACCTGCCTGAGCGAGATCCAGAGTTTGGGACGGGGCTGAGTTGTTCCCTGCACCAGGAATCAGTCGCTTGCTTTGTTTCAAGAGGCAAAGCTGACAATCTCTGCCTCGGCTCCCTTACTCTTCCCACCCTTCCCATAGCGATGGGCCTGTTCCTTTCCCTGCAGCTGGTGGGTTTTCTGCACTCCCTGCCCTGTGGCTTGGTGGCGTGTTTCAGGGGTTACATTCCTTGCTGCAATTACCCGCTCTCCTGCCTCTCCTTACTGTGTGCTGTCTTTGCTCTCGGAGGAGAAGCAAAGATGAAAGAGAGCAGAGATGATTAAGAGCAATGAAAATTGGTGCAGTGATTGGGGGGCATTTTCCTTCCCTCTCTGAAGCTGGGAGGCAGCTTTGAAACCACACATGAACATCTCACCAGGACTGTGCTGGTCTTCACGGCACTGAAGGGGAAGGGAAAGCCCGTGCCGTGCTTTACATGTGTCCAGATCCCTCACTGCCATCAGGGCCATCCTTGTCTTCTCTGCAGATACAAAAGGTAAAGCTCTCTGCCTCTCAGGAATTCGTATCCTTTCTAGGTGGGCTTTGTCTGCTAGAGTTCCTCTGTGGGGTTAGAGGCTCTTCATGGGGGGCTGGGAACGGAGAGGCTTTTGCAAAGCTCCTTTGCAAAAAGCTTTCGGGACCAGTCCTGTGAGCTGGACTTGACAAAACAGGACTGGAGGGAAAACACGCACCACTTCTGCGTGCTGCTGGAGTGTGGGTCTCGCCAGTGAGTAAACCTACCCCCAAAAGTCTTGGATAGTGTTGGAGATGGTCCTTTCCTCCAGTGGGGAATCCTTCACCAGAGTCCTGCTGGTAGGCTTCTCAGCACTCCTGTCTGACGTTAACACCACGTAGATGGGATGTCATGTAATCGCAGCATCACACGAGCTTCCTTGAGATCTTTGTGGAAGTGCTGTGAGACAGGAGAGGTCGTACTCAAACCAGCCCTCCTGGGCAGGATCCTGACTGACTGGCAGGTGGAGTGACTCACTTAAGACTCTGTAACTAGTCCGTACGTGGGCACGCTGTGGTTTCCAGCTTGGACACGGAGGTGCAGGTTTGGTTGAAGCTGGCTGGCTAGGGTGCTGCTGGCGGTGTTGGTGCCACAGGGCTGGACTGTCCGGCTCTTCTGCCACTGCCTCTTGCAGCCTGTGTTGTGTGGAGCTCAGTTTCTGCAGCTTGGTCTCTGAGCTAGCAAGAGGCCAAGCCAAGATCAGCACCTGTGTTCTTGTTTCTTTTGGCCAAACCATCCCATAGGTCACTTGTGCCTTCGCCTGCTGGAAGGCACCCCACGGTTTGGGTGCTGTATGGAGACATGGCGCTGCAGGGGGAGTTTGGTTTGGCTCTGGGCTCCCTGTCCTGCTCTGGAGCTGGTGACCTGACTCCTGAAGACCTGGACCTTTTTCTTCCATCAATAGGGACAGTATTCCTAGTAGTGAGGTGGTGTGAAAGTCAAAGCCAACGAGCAGAGGTACTGCTGAGAGACCCACGGGTGTTGGAAAGCTGCAAGAAGTCCATGCTGCGGTGATGTTCTCCTCTCCACTAATACAGTCCCAGAGGCAGGAATGTCAATCAAAACAGGTTACTGGAGGTTAGCCAGTCTTTGGAGACTGCAGAAGAGCATCCTGAATATGGGTTCTCACAACTGCCTGCATCCCTCACTAGTGCCCGTGCTTGGTTGAGGAAATAGCTTGTGGCCGTGTTGAAATGTGCTTGGTTGCAACACAGCACCGGTGCGGAGCTGCGGGTGCTGCTTCATTTCCTGTGCATCTTCTGGCTCATCTCTTGAGCGCTTTCTCAAGAGCCTTTCTTGTCTCCCACTCTAAACCTCTTCCCTTGCTGACTGTCCACTCTGGTTTCTACACTTGGTTTTTCTGACTTGCTTCCTTCCTCTTTGTGTTTGAAGGGTTTGATGATGCCTGGTGGGATCACTGGAGACTTCTGAAAAGGGAGGGATCCACTTTTCCTTTTCTGCCCCGCAGACTGCTTCTCTTCATACAAGGCCTTTCTCCCCGCTGTTGTGCTGAGTGACCAGGCACTTTCTTGGCTCACCCTGAAGGTGTTCAGAATTTGCTGATAGGGTTTGTAGTTCCTGACAACAACCCTTTTCCTTGAGCACTGGTGTGGAACCGATTGGTGCTACCACTTTGAGACCTGTGGTTTGTGATATGGCTTGTCCAGTGGAATAAAAACAGCATCTCCCGCAAGATGCTGCTGTTGCTGATGTTGTGCAGTGGGAAATGACCTCTCAGACCTGACCCACGATGCTTGTGCTGATGAGATAAGCATGTGCTGGTTGGGATCTGCCCCGCTGATCGCGTTACATCCGTGTTGCACAAAGTGGGTTGCTCAGGCTGCGTTACTTCCTTCTCTAGTATGTTTGGGGAGACATCCACACCTTCACCATCTCTTGGGGGTGGCTGAGAGTACAGGAGGGGCTGGTGCAATAGGCGGGAGAAGGAGCCAGGAAGTGAGGCTCCCCCTGCTTAGGCTGGCTGCGCTGGAGCAGAAGGATTTCAGAGGTTGCTTTTAATGGGGAGTCCACAAAAATTGGGCATGCTCAACGCTTTCCCTGAGCTTGACCTGCCACCAGGCAAACTGGCAGCTCAGTTCCCCCCTCGTCCTGTCGCAGTGTGGCACTGCGCAGCTGGGAGGAAGCCTGGGAGGTCGGCGTGTTGGCTCCCCAGCCGCGGGGAAGAATCAGTTCGCTAAACCGTCCCGAAAATAACAAGTTGCAAATCAAAGGCAGGTGGCGTTGGCCGGGCAGCATGCACTTGTATCTGCCCTTCGTCCTGCAGCACTCTGCGGGTTCCTGCCTCGAGCATGGTGCCTGGGGTCTGTGGGGCATCCGGTGTGGAGTGGGAACAGTGCTTTGGTGGTCTCTGGGTCAGGCCAGCATGCGGGTTGTTGGCACAGATTAGACCACATGGGAAGCGTAACTGGGAGACGGTCGTACCTTCCCTTATCTCAAATGCCATCTCTTATCTGAATGCCCTCAATTGTGTCTTCTGCAACAAAAGCTTCCAGGTTTGAGTAGAAATGAGTTTCCCACGTGGCTGCTGTGGTGTGGATGGGTGAGCAGCAGATGCCTGGCTGTGAAGAGAAGCTTGCAATAACATGGCCTTGGTGCATCATGCTTGTGGAACGCCTCTGGGCCGGCTGATTTCAACCATTTGCTTCTCTTGAGCCCTGAGTTTCGGATCTCTATACTGCCCTGGAGCGTGCAGTTTCATGGTGGGGAGCAGAAAATGGCAGTGACAATATGGTGAATGAAGGGAAAGGAGCATGGCCCTCCAGCTTCTCCCCGGGTTTCTGGAGGGCATCCTCTGCAGTGTTAGGAAGCACTTACTCAACTGGTCTAAGCTGTTGGTGAAGGAGCCTGGTTTCACCACAGCCAGCACGGTCTGGGGCAGATGTCTGCTTCGCTCAAAGCCCATCCAGTGTTTCTGTATAAACTTTTGCATGGGATGTTTCAGTTTTTGTTATTGAGGATTATGACCCAGAACAATAAACGTGTTTCTTGGCTCCCAAGCTGAAGAAGCTGGTGTCACTGGAAGCAGTGCTGAGTGTGCCGTGGTCACATTCGCTCCCTCATGAACTGATGCTGGCTGATCATGGCTTGGCTTCGCGAATGAAGATCTGGGAAGGGCTTTTCCCACGCTCACTGCAAGCGATGAGTGCACCCTTCGGCCCTGCGCGGTGGATTTTCTAGGTAAGGCACAGCGTGCGCGGAACTGGCCCCACCCTTTACACCTGAGGTTCATCTGCCAGGGCCTGGCGAGCTTGGACAGTGACAGTGAAGTCCTCAGGTCCTAGGTTTGGTTAGAGTGTCCTTCTCTGAGATGATGGATGCCTTACAGGGCTAAACGGGCTCCATCTGCCCGGGTCTGGAGTCAGAGTTGTCCTTCTCCTAGGATGGCTGCCCGAAGGCTAGTGAGCCCATCCTGCCCGTGGACACACTGTGTCTGACCCTTCAGTTGAGACCTGTCTGGCCTGGGAGACCCCACCGGAGGCACGTGCCACCACCAGCACAGCTC
>NW_010428787.1:0-5372 GCF_000710305.1 Buceros rhinoceros silvestris | reverse complement strand
GGGCACAGGGCGGCCGGGGCCTGCCAAGAACGGGAGGAGTGCTGGCTGATAGGTGCTTGAGAAACAAGCAGAGCTGACACGTCTTGGAAATGTGTCAAACCCATTGCAGGTGTTAAGGAAGTGTTTAAAGTTCATGTTACAGACAAAACCTTCCCTCTGCCTGGAGCCCCGGCAGGCTGTGGGCAGTGCCGGGGCACGGAGCCCACTGGGCAAGGAAGAGCAAGGACCTTGGTGGAAATAGTTACACTATTGCATTCGCTGATGAGTTGTCTTTCCTAATTTCCCCCGAGTTTTGATGTGTGTGGACAGAAGAGTACTGCGAACCTTTTGCCATGAGAAGTGTCTTTGTTTTCCAGCTGACTCTAGATCCAACTGAAGTGTTTTGGTGTCACCCTCAGTGCAAACTAGTTTTGAAATGCAAGTATAAGGTTTAATATGCCCAGTGAGATGTCAGAAATTTTGAGCCTTGTTGCTCTTCTAGAGGCAATTCTGATCTCCCTTCTTTATGTTACATAGACGTTATATGTTTTCACATACTCAGCGTCATGTCGTGGAGGATGCACCAAGCAGCAGTTTTCTGGTTTTCATTCATTGGTTAGAGACCTCTGGGAGTCTTTGGGAGAAAAAAAGCACTGGATAGTCTTTTAAGACAGAGAGAAAATTTATTGTCGTCTTGGAAATTGCTTGGTTGGTTGGTTTTAGCCTTCCAAAAGGACAAGCGTTTGTTGTTGAAATGTAATAGAAGACTTCCTGTTCGATAGCATTAGGGAAAATTTTCTTTTCCAAAGGTGAACGTTCTGGGAAGCGCTTCAGTGGGAGTCGCTCTGCAACATCAAGGTGGCACCTGCTGCCAGCCAGCAGTACCGGCTTGCTTTGAGTAGAGTGAAGTTGGGTGAAGGACTTTGGTGAAGAGCAAATACTTGCAGGACAATATCGCTTCCTGTCCCCTGGAACCGTTACAGAGTCATCCTGGCTGCTTTGGGCAGGGCAGTGCTGGGGTCGTCACCGCTCCCCTTGTGCTCAGAGCACGCCCTTGCAGTCACATCCAGGTAGATGAATCCAGTTTGCCCAGTTCCTGAATCCTATTCATCTTTTTTTTTTCTTTTAGCAGTTTTTCAGTCAAGACGGAAGCTGCTGAGTTTGTGCTGTGTGAAGTTCATGGAGATGGAGAAAATAAAACTCTTGAATAATCAAGACGTTAGACATCAGAGCTAATTTCTAAAATGTCAGGGAGGAAAAGGATCTTTAAGCCACGCACCCTGGCTTGGCAAAACTGTTGCTGTGACGTTACCTGCTTGGGTAAGGCCATCTGTGTGCTTCCCCTCTGGGCTTTAATGACGAGATGACTCATTGATGTTAGTGGTGTCCCCTTCCAAGTGACGTTCCCTTCACAACAAGCATTGGAAGGCTGCTGTGACCCTTGGGTTGGCGAGCAAAACAAAGGGAATTCAGGCAGGGGCTTTCTTGTCCCTGGAAACTTCTTGCAAATTCTTGCCCTGGACTGAACATCAAGGGAGAAGTGACCAAACAAATTAGAGACTTTGAGAGCAGAGATGTCTCAGGCACAGCAGCTGTTCAGAGCAGCAGACCACTTGAACTAGACTCCCTTCCCATCACACACAGGCCTTCTGTTTAGACTTTTTTTTTAAGACTCCAAGGAGCAGACCTAGAGTCTTAATTGCGGAGGTCTGGGCTGGAGGACCTGGCACTGTGGACAAGCGCAGCAAGGACGTTGTCTCAACTTCTGGGTGTGGAGATGTGACAATGCACCCTTGTGTGGGTGTGAAATGTCAGTAGTGAATGTTTTCCGACGGTTCCTGACATGATGTGCAAGGACCTGCCTGTCATTTTGGACCATCTGTTTCTTGCTGTGGAAGAGTCTCTTGCCTCTCCTGGTGTCTTCCTCAGCCTGGTAGTTCTCCTTCCACTCAGCATCTCTGCTCTGCTGCAGGTGCTGCTCTGCCTCCACGGTTTCCAGCCTGAGCCTGCTCTGTAGCCTGCTTCCTACCAGCATACCAGTATCTGGGGTTCGGGTTTGATTTTTGGTGGTGGTTTTGGTCCCAGAAGCAGTACCCCTCTTGTGAACATGTTTTATCTCATTCAGGTGGTTCTTGCTGTCTCTCCCTCCCCTATGTGTGGAAGAGACATGCACAGGCTATGCCTCTTTGATTTCCACTTGCTCAAGCCTGGGGTACTGGGAAGCTTGTCCTGACGTGATCCCCTAACACAGGAGAGAAAGCATTCGTTGCCAAAGTAACCAGGGAGATGGAAAATGCCGGCCTGACTATTGAAGCCCTTCTGGTGGAACTCTCAAAGGACTCTGCTCAGGGAGGAAACGCCCCTGGTCTTATTTCCCTCCCTGATGGAGGCTGTGCTGTGCTGTAGGAGCATGCTCTTGTGCATCCTTTGGTAATTCCTACCCTGACCCTGTAGCATTGGTTCCCTGGTGCAGGGAGAAGGGACCGTGTGCCCACGTGGCCTCATACAGACGGAAGCGGGAAGGAATAGTAGTCAGTTTTGCCTTGCTTTTGGTGCTGGAAGGGGGATCTTCCATTGCTCTTCCACCTCTGAGACAGATGCTTTGAGGATGTCTTTCTCTGAGGGAAAGGGTGAAGAATTGCTCCCAGAAGGAGCAATCCCAGCCAGAGCTGATCCTGTCCTCCTTCCAGCACTTGGTGCTGTCTGCCTCCGCAGGGACAGCCCCAGCCACCACCACGGTGTTTGCTGGGCACAGGATGTTCCATGCTTTGGTACCTCTTCTCTGGCCATGGCTGGTTCTCGCTTTGAGCTTTCTCCTCCCTGGGCAGATGATGAATGGAGGAGACCGTTTCCCAGGAAGTCTCTTCTGGGTGAGCCTCTGCGGTGCAGGATTAATGCGTTGTGCACTTTTCTTTCTGGCTAATTCAAGCAAAAGCACACAAATAACACTGCTTTTATCTGCCCAGGTCCAGACCGTGCTCAAAGCCTCCTCTTGACGTGACTCACTCCTGAGCAAGCCCTGGAGAAAACAGATGTGGTAATTCAGTTGCAGATCCTGTCCTTTTCTCACGGCCCTGTGGTCAGTCAGCTTTGTCAGATGTGCTCTGGGTAGCTGACAGAGGAGCAAGGTCCTCCGAGCAGGAGCCTTGCATCAGCCGAGTGCCCGCTCCTGAACCTCCTGCCCCGCTCCAGCCCTCCCAGAGGGATCCTCCGGTTTGTGGGGGAACTCGTTCTCACAGCCAGTTTGGGACATAGTTTTCTATCAGCTGTATGGGTTCGGTTCTGGTGGAGGTGTTGGTGTAAACTGGGTTCTCAATCTGTTGAGTAGTTGGTAAGAATTAGTTCATGCCTTTCGTAGATGCCCTCTCCTCTGCAGGCTTCTGTGAGGGTAAATGTTGTTAGCTGAAAATTTTGTTGTTTTCACAAAATGTCTTTTTTTTCCTTATCCTTCTTTCCCCTTTCTCCTGTTTTTTCTTTCTGTGTCCTCCTTAATCCTTACGTAAAACCTCAACATAAAGAAAAATCCATATTTTAGAGGGAAAAAATCCACATAAAATTGAAAGGGGAAGGTGGAATCCAGTTTGATGGATAATAAACAATCTCGGGCTCAGAAAAGCCTCAGCTATTTTTCTCAGAGCAGCCAGTGCACTGCTAGCTTGATTTGCTCTATAAATATTGGCCAGGTTCTTTCAACTCTTCTGAAGGTAAATGAGAAGCAGTTGCCAGGCTTGCTTGGTATTGTGAGTCTGGGATGATGAAAGGGCCAAAGAAACTGGGAGATCTGTAATTGCAGGTGGGGTGCTCAGCCACGCGGTCTGGGAGCCCAAGCGCCGAGGTGCAACAGAGAGGCATGTGCTTGATGTGGGATCTCCCTTCGCCACGGTTTCTACCTGCCAAACACCAGCCTGGAAGATAACTCACGCTGGCTCCAGGATGGGAGTTTGCTAAAAGAGTTCGATGCCCAGAGGAAAGGATGAACCTCGGTGACGTGGCGCCGGGTGCACCTCCGGGTGCTGGCGTGGCTGCTTGAGGGTGAGGGGTTTGGAGCCCTGACGCTCCCCGTGCTCCCCACGGTGATGGAGCACTTGGACATCAGCGGGCAGGTTGGTGCTGTGATGCCTCTCCTTTCTTCCTTGTGCCTCAGATGAGCACTTTTGCTTCCTCAAGTCCCACATGTGGCAGCTGGAGCTTTCTCCTTTCTCTGCTTTCAGTGAATCCAATTTATTCTGCTTTCCTTTGCCGTCCGTTTCGGATGTAACAGAGTCCCTTCTGCTTGACACTGGTAACTCTTAAACTCACAGGGTTTGTCTGTCTGTCTCTGCTGCTTTTCAGCTCCAGGGCAGCCAGCCTCGAGGTGCTGGGGTGTGTCCAGGGAAGGGCAACAAAGCTGGTGAAGGGTCTAGAGCACAAGTCCAGTGAAGAGCGGCTGAGGGGACTGGGGTTGTTGAGTCTGGAGAAAAGGAGGCTCAGGGGAGACCTTCTCACTCCCTGCAAGTACCTGAAAGGAGGTTGTAGGGAAGGTCGGTCTCTTTTGCCAAGTAACAAGCAACAGGTTGAGAGGAAACAGCCTCAAGTTGCACCAGGGAGTTTTAGGTGGGACATTAGGAAAAATTTCTTCACCAAAAGGGTTGTCAAGCCTTGGCATAGGCTGCCCAGGGCAGGGGTGGAGTCTCCATCCTTGCAGGGGTTTAAAAGATGCGTAGGTGTGGTGCTGAGGGACATGGTTTAGCGGTGACTTGGAAGTGCTGAGTTAATGGTTGGGCTTCATCTTAAAGGTCTCTTCCAACCCAAATAATTCTCTGATTCTGTCCTCCTCCATCCTGCCCCCAGGGCACATTGGTGTGGCGTTGTGTGTAGTCTCCTTCGGCACAGCACAAGGCTTGGATTTGGGCTTCTCCACAGCCCTGCCCTGCATGGGGCTTGAGCACAGGCCTGAAGCAGGAGATGAGTACAGCCTTCATGGATCCGACTGGAAGCTCCTCCTTTTTCCAACTGTCAAGGGTCGAGGGACCGAGGTACCCACTCCTCGAATTACCTTAACGAATCCGTCTGTCCTAAACAGAGACAGAAGGGTTTTAAAAAGGGGAAGGAAGAAATTCACACCTCGGTCTGCATCACCTGTGCAGTGTTGCTATCATTCTAGCAGTGTCAAGGGTTGAGGGACCGAGGTACCCACTCCTCGATTTACCTTAATGTATCCGTCTGTCCTAAACAGAGACAGAAGGGTTTTAAAAAGGGGAAGGAAGAAATTCACACCTCGGTCTGCGTCCGGAACTGAAACAAACTTTTAATATACAACAAATTCGCGCATAACTATACTCTACATGTACATATATGCATATAGTTACGAACCAAGGGAGAGAAAAAAAAAGGGAAAACTGAAGAAGAGAGGT
>NW_010428786.1:85472-86636 GCF_000710305.1 Buceros rhinoceros silvestris | reverse complement strand
AATATACAGAATATCTCCCCAAAACACCACACTGGAGGTACACAAGCAAAACACCACTTGCAGCATATACCTACCAAGTATAAGTGTCCACATGCAATGACTCGTTAAATTTCATTGTGTTTTAGAAAAAATGCTGGAGATGGCAGATAAGAACCTTGGCCACTTCAGCTCTGCTGTCAATACTCTAAAACTCCTGAGTGAGCATTGGGAAGAAAACAAGTTGGCATAATGTTGCCTGAAGCAGGAGGTCCCAGTCACTGAAATTCTATTTACGCCATGGCTGTGTGTCAGGAGGCTGTGTACAAGTGTGTAGGCATGGATAAAACACACGGAGCAGATCTTGCATTGATACCTACTCGCTGGAAGCCGAGAGTCTGCTTGATTGCTCAACGGAACTGCTATTTTTATTTTTTTTGTACCACGAGATGCTGGTTAAACACAATTTTGCCACAAATAATGCTGTTATTTAAAATAAAAAATTAGAGCAAGCATAGTTCCCATTGAGGCATAGAAGACATTTATTTTGATCTCAAAGATTCCAGTATTTTTCTTCTTTAATACATTCAGAAAAAAACAAAAAAGAGGTAATTTGACTCCCTAGAAATGCAAGGACGTACAATATTTGTGGATAAAGTTACGAGAGAGAAATGAAGAGTATCATTTTCAAAAGGCTCATTATTTATGATTTTTTAATTGATGGAAGATGGAGTTTTTCTAAAGATTCAATTGTTTTGCATCATAAGAAGCAGAAGGGCTTTTAAAAAAACTCATCATGCGCAGTGATGATTAGAGTGGAAATTTTCTTATGAATAAAGTCTTTCCATTTTTAAGTTTCCTACTCTAAAATTGTATTGAAAACCCCAAAGAGTTTTCCTAGGTTGCCAGGTGAACTCAAAGAGGCTGTAAGCCACAGAGCTGGCTGGTCAGGGAGCTTCTCGAGAGCTGACAGGGGGTAAAAGAGGTGCTGCCATTTCCTACAATCTATGACACCAGCCAGCCAGTCCACACATTTCTAGTTATTTTGGAGAAATGGGTATCTAATCACTGCAGTGAAGAAAAAACTCTACCATCTCCAGAAGTCTTTGCTTCTCCAGAGCACTCAAGCTACTGGCCTGGAGTGGTTTTGTTCCCAGATGCCCCTGCAGGCTGGGGATCCAAAGGGAA
>NW_010428786.1:60224-85377 GCF_000710305.1 Buceros rhinoceros silvestris | reverse complement strand
AAAGAGCAACATCTTAGGCAGGTTCCCATCACAAAGTACCCTGCTTTCCATCAAAAGACATAGAATTGATCCGTCCACCCAGAATGTTTTGATTTCCAGCAAAACATTGTGATGCTACAGGCACACCATGTGCACTTTCTTTTAGGTGCCCCTCCCAAAACAAGGTGCTGGCACCAAGCCCCAGAGAGCTGCCAGGGAAAGCTCTGAAAGCAAAGCCACCCATCATGCCCAGAACCCAACTATCAATTATTTGACTCCCAGCTACTGTTTAGGTTTCAGACACAGCCATTGACTTCCCTAACTCATGTAAACTTGGTATGAGCTGTAACTCATATGCTCAAATGCTGGCTGCCAGTGAGATTCGGACAGCATATTTCTGACCATTATTTAAAAAGACCCTACATGCCTTAACCGGTTCCATCCTGTTAATTGCAGCATCGCCAGAAACTGAACCCGAATCTTCTGAGGCACAAATACCCTGCTTCCAAAAGTTCCATTTGTAGGTTTTGGCCTAAAATCTTTACAAATGGATTTTCTCCCTGAATACAATAGTTTTTCTTCAATCCCCAACCCCATTCCCCAAAAAAGCAAATTAAAAACTTGGAGGCCATTATAAACATACTGGCCAAACCTGAAGTTACGAAGCTATCCACTGGTCTACAAACAAAAGAAATATGTTTTCAAAGCCTCTGTATTTGTTTTCTGAATTGTCTGAAAAAAATACTGCCGAGTGAATAATTTATAATAGTGAAAGTATGTGACATATATTCCTTCTTTTACTGTTTGGATAATTTTGTTGAATATGTAAGGGGTTTTTTTCCATGTGATCATTTGGTTCTTGGACTTAGCACAAAGCTTTTCTTCAATTTTCATTTACCTCATACCTGAAATTTCAGCTGTGTTTTCAAACTGCTGGCAAGAGTAAATTTTTTATGTTTCCTGATAGACTGAAAAGAATTTCAGTCATTTTATTATTGGTATGATGCTACAGAAGATAAATTTGTTTTTATTTTCCCTTGTCATTCTTTAATATTGCTTAGTCACATCACCATATGAGTTTAGCATTCATTTTAGCAAATCACAGAAAATCTAATTCACTTGAATGTTTATGTACAGACTTTTCCTTGCTCTCTAATCAACTTCTTTAAAGCAAATGATATTAGATTACTGTTTAATGAAGGATTATATATTACCATGGGCTAACTTTTTCCACAGTGACATACAGAAAGCTACGGAAAATTACACAGCCTGTGAACGACTGCCGTATTTTAAGCCAGAGGCAGCTTCTTTGCAGCAGCGGACTGGGGCTTAGGAACCAGTACAAAATTCAAACCTCCAAGTGAAACATGAACTAGAGTGTAAGTTGTTGTCAGCACATATCTCCATATGCCTTGATGGTGAAATCTGAAGTATATTCTCAGTGACTGCTCTTACTGATTTAAAAATTCAAAAGCCTCACTGCCTTGTGCATGTCACTTTTTACCACAAGAGTCACAATATAGTTACTGTAATTGCTCTCTGGAAGCCAGATATAAGCCTGTGTTTAAAGGAACACATTTTTATGAAACTTTAATAATGGCATTGTTACAGATTGTTCTACCAAACTAAGTAACTCAGCCTGAAGTCTTTTTCTTAAAGGAAGTTGTGTTAGAATTATGTTTTCTAGCTTCTCTTCAAGGTGAATCAAATTTTCAGCACAACTAACTGGAAGATTTCCACAAGAAAAGTGGAAACTTTTCCATGTGCAGCCATTAGCATGTGCAAAAGGGGCCGGTGCAAGCTGGGTGTCTGGCACCTACATGGTTTTCACATGAAGGGTTTGGATATTCGGCTGGTGGGGGTGAACACAACATTAATGTTTTATGCTAGGAGTTGCTTCCGCTTTTGCTGATTGAGGGATCTGACCCATTAATTGAAAGACTAATTTTGAAAGGTCTCTTGGGTACCTAAGTCAGAATGATGAGAATGTGTGAGTATTCCGAATTTCTTTTCTTTGCAATTGCTCTTTAAGGAAAAAGTCGTTAATTTCTAAACTCAAGTTCAAAGTGGCTGGAAAACATCTGGCATGAAGGCAGATCCTGTGTCACGTGTGTAAGAGGGTACTGAGATGTAATGGGCAGCAAAGACCTCCCATGGATACACAAGGCTGTGGCAATGTCAGTAGTTTGTCCTGGAAGTTTTAGGCCCAGTTCAATGATGTTTCTTGATGGAGACAAGACACTACTCACAAGCACTTTTCTTCTCTTGTGAGTGAGACATTCCCAAGATTTCCCCTCAGAGCAGTTTGCTGATGTGTTGCATCTGGCTGGCTGGCTGGCTGCCAGGTCAAGATTTTTGGGGTGCAGTTCATAGGGTCAAGAGGACTGATCAAAATTGTTCTAATCCCTAAGAACAAGTTTTGAGAGGGATCTAAGCCAGTTTGTTGGGAAAAGGCTGCTTATTAGGTCTGCCTATATTCACTGCATTCATACCCAAACAGTCCAGAGCTTTGGGCTGTGTCACAGGGATGTTTAATGCAGTCACCTCTGCCTAGACAATGAAAATGTTGTGTTAGCAATAAAACAATTTCACAGAAATGGTAGTAGCTGCAGTCAACTGCGTATTTTCACAGTGGCCTAAGCTTTGAAACTAATTTTTTTTGACTGATAAAACTGAAAACTGTTACTACTCTGAAATGTACTTATTAACTGTATAAGTCTTTATTACATCAAATGGTGTGATTTTTAAAGGCAGGTAGATATATATGAAATATACCTAATCCCAAGAGTGTATTTTATTCTAATGCTTAATACCCAGCAACAAGGGAAGCAGGAAAAGAAATAATTGCAAATAGAATGTGAAACATTCTGGTGCAGGGTCAATTATATTATTAATGACAATCAATTACTATGACACTTTTTTACCCTCCCTGCTCTCTGATTTCTGTTACTGTGCTCACAAGGTACTTTCAAGAAATATTTTTTCACCTGGAAGCTATAGAGCAAAGCTACAGAGTTCCAGAGCCAAGCTCTGCACCTTGGTGAGGCACCTCAATTAATGCAATCCCTTCTCCTTGCCAGCTGCTCTCTGTTGGAGAAATGCCTTGGCTCCGGTAGTGTATCGCACAGCCCCTCACATAACTGAAACAGCAGTAAGGATCTGAAAAAGAGTCGGGTAGCTGACAGAGATGAAATTAAAGGAGGTCTTAAAGAGTGCCCTTTCATGGGCTTTCCTAGCTAGCTACACAGGCAAATGGACATCTGGAAAAATATAGCTCTGTGATCTAGTTACTTTTTCAGTTGCCTAATAAAGGAAGTAAAAGATAGTGCTTTGATGCATCAGAAAACAAAATCAAAACTCTTCCACAACTTCTACATAAAAAAAAATCTTCTTTACCCTACAATAATATTTCCAAAATCTTAAGGAGAAAGAAATTGCTTCCAAAACTCTACTGATGTGTTTAAATCTGAAAAATGAAGCAGCATGTCCATTGCTCTTGAGAAGGGATGCAGCAAATAAAAAACCAATCAAACAAACAAACAAAATGACCCACTTTCATAAATAATAATGGCAGAACTGTTCTATTCTGACCTAAGATGTGTACCAGGGAAGCTGTAAGGCGATCAACTCCCTTTTCTCTGGGATCTCTGCAGCTAGGACTACCCACTGCCTTCAGGGACTCGAAGAAGCGATAAAAGAATATAAGGAAATTATGATGCCCAGAGGATTCATTTTGGGATTGGATTGTGGTACAAGCCCAAAGGTTGTTTTCTTTAAGGAGGCCTCGGGATCATATCTAGAAAAATACCATTACCGTTGGCACTACTGGTATGGTCTCCAAACAATGGACCATAAGATTGGAATTAAAAAATACACAGAGAGAAACTACTCAAGTATATTCATGGTCCAGCAGCTCCTGGAATGTGAAAGAAAGATATTAGTGATCAGTGATCTGGATATTCCTGTGTGTAATCAGGATCACAAGACAGCCACTGTTGTAAAGTTAACTTTAGCAGGAGAAGGAAGAGCCTTGGGTTTGTGGGGATCTTCTGTATAAAAAAAGGTGGTGAGAGCACCAAGCCAGGACGTGGGAGAGCTAGGTTTGATTGCTTCTTCAGTCTGAAGAAATTTCCCAGTTTTCTGCATAAGTGCTTGGCTGTTTTAGCTGATTGTCACTTCCTTGATAATTGGGAGACATGGATTTGACCTGATTAAGGATCAGGTCCTCAAATATCTTTAAACGTGATTTCCAGATGCCATGGCAAGTAAATCACATGAATATTGATACACACAGAGTCAGGTAAAACAGATTCAGCTAACATGGCATTTCAGAATGATCAAAACTCATATCTCTTATTTTCCTCACTCCTCCTTCCTTTTCAACACATAAGAAAATTCTGGGCATAAGAGCAGTTTTCTTGCTATGTCTGGTCAAGGCGCAGTGCAGGCAGGCTTGTAGTTCCAGACTAAGTCCTCACTGCACATGTGTAATGCAAATAATAACAATACAAAGAAAATGCCGTGTTTAAGAAATTAAAATGTCTATGTTGACTATGTTTTTCATTTGATCTTGGTTTTTTAATGTTTTGTTTTTCTAGTTATTCCTCAGATGCACTGTATATTCTTAGTGCAGAATTATGGTATGTATAAAGAAATAAATTTTTCTTTTTACTACATGTTGAAAGAGAGCATAAAGATAACGGATGCTGTTAGCAATGCTATCTGATATACTGTCTCAGCTGAGTAGAACTTGCCACTACCTTCCCTATCCACATTTGATAGTTTTTCCTTCATGTCATTTCCTAATAAAATTACCTACCTTCAGTCTCTATTTTGTATGTACATTCAGAGAGATGGACATGACATTTCTTCCTTCTTTCTGTTTCAGATTATAGACCTAGATTTTGGACAAGTACATAAATTTTGTATTATAGCATGAGAAGCAATTAATCCCATTAATAAGCAATAATTCATATAATTCAGATCATGAGCTGTCACTATGAATTACTTCATTAGTCAGCTTTTTACCCTAGGCTAAAAAGCCAGCTTCATTAATTCTGTAGAAGGCTTATTTTCTTCTCTTGAAAAAACACAGTTGAACCCATTTAAAGGAATATTCCTCTTAATGACAGATACCATCCAAGAAAAGAATTATCCAGCAGCAAGTCTCCATAAATGTTAAAATTATTTAAAAGATCAAATATTTAGATCACATTTATGTATGGAACGAATGTCGTCAGAAAGGTAGTTGTTATGAATAATGATTTTCCTCAATGTGAAGTATCCCACTTATAGTCTGGACTTGATAATGAGCATATCATGCTCACATGGAGTTGAATATACTTATTACAAATCATTTTAATGATGTATCAACTTTTAATTAGATCTGCACTTCAAATCAAATACACAGTGAGGTGAATATAACAGGATTGAGAAGGGAAACTCGAGCAGGGCTTCCCTGAATTCATTTTATTTCTTCTGAGCTGTGACATTAACACCCATTTTACCAAACACGTTCCTTACGATGTTATGTCCTGGGAGCTGCAGTGAAAAGTACTGGGGAGGAATATGGCTTTCAAGTGCTTCCAGATTATTGTTTTCAATGTTTTACCTCTATAGATCACCAGACAAGTAAAGGATGTTCTGCAAATCCTGTAAAACACGACCTGAAGAATTCATTGCCGTAACATTTAAGATATGGCCACTATGTCTTCTCCCTGATTCAGAATACTAAAGCAAGATATTTATTAGTAGTAGTAAGGGAAGAAGAAAAGAATCTTAATCTGCTTCATCGAATTAAGGGAGATGGGTCTGTAAGTGAAATGTTACTCTCCACGAGTAAAGATGGTCAGCTTATGAAGTTTGTAAAAACTACTATCCTCCAACGAAAAAGCTAATGAATAAAACACTACATTCTACTACAAAGCCTGAAAACTGACTGCCCTGAATCTGTTTTTCTGGTAAGACAGGAGTGAAACATTGTCCTTTCCTCTTGTTTGTGCATATTCTGGTATCTGCAAATTGTCCATGAACTATGAACAACAAAATAAATAGTATGACAATAAGCCAGAATTACTTTTGTGATCGAATGATAATAAAGAACTCTCTCTATATATTTTCTTTGCTATTTATAATGGCTTGGATAATGCCCTGCCAGGCATGACCCTGAAAGCTTTCCATTATATGTCCTTAATACGCAACTCTTTCATTATTCAGTACGTCTGAATATTCTAATCTACTCTTGAAGAAAAAAAAATACAACAATATCACAGCTCAGGACAATTATGCCACATTTCTATTAAATTAACTATGGGTTATAAGTTTACCTAAAGGACCACAAATGTTTCCAAATAAAACCAATATTACCCCTTGCTTGAATTTTTCCAGATGAAAGGTTTGTGGATTTTATTTTCAAAGGAAATTATTATTTTCGTGCTTCCATATACTAACAAAGTGGTGAGAAATGCTTCCTCTTACTGAGATGGCAATGGTGTAGCAGCTGTGATACAAACACCACGCTGGATGAGCAGCAAATCTTGCAGTGTAGAATTGTTCCAGTAAACGTTAAGTGATTTGAAAAGACCTGACAGGCGAGAACAGCAAGCCCTGGAGTCATGTAAAATGCAAGAGAAATACCACTTTATGGATGCTTTATGATGGCTTCAGAAACAGAAACGACAAACCAGCTATTAAAATATAATTTAGCAATAATATTCCTCCCAGTTTGAAAACTATCTATGAGAAATAATTCTTTTACATTCAAGAGCAATCTAAAGTCTTAAGAGATGTTTTTATTTCTTATAGATGGCTACATTTGGCTGGAATGTATGGAAATAACATTCAATTATATGCTACATTGGTACCAGTCAGAATAGCTTATAGCTGAGGAGGTTCTTTTCCCTCCCTCTCTCCTTGGTGGCATACTCTTGAGTGTATTTTAATAGATCCCTTGGAAAAGAACAAGAAAAATTACTCAACATCCTCTAGAAAGTGTGAAGAGTGAAGAATATGAACAAAGAGTAATAAGCCAATTAATCAATTAGTTCCGCAGTGCCTTCTAGTCATACAGTGCCATTAACCCAGAAGGATCTGCAAATGCTGGAGTCACAGAGGAGGCATTTCTGGTGTAGCCATTTTGTAGCAGCAACCCTAAATATCTTTCTGAGGCTGAAAAGCAAGGAATAAAGTGTGTAACTAAATACTAAGGGGATTTAAGGTAGACTAGGTAGAATTTATGTTCTTTCTTGGACTTCGGCCAGAGTAGTAAAGTTGTCACTCTGCTAGCAAAGAGTGCCTGGGGATTCTTAATGACCAGACATGGTCATGACCTCTGTTTTGCAAGTAATCCAAAAAACAACACATCCAACATAACAGTGATCCTTACCGCCAAACAGAAACACTGACGAAAGAAGGACTGCCATGAGGAAAGAATTGCTAGCACACAGCTCTCCACAGCTTACGGGAGAAAAAAAATTCTTTTGCCTCAACCTTTATGCATCACTGCCACAAGGTGCAGTGTTGCAAATTGCCAGTGCCATCGACTCCACTTCTGAGAAGCACTTAAGCGTGTGCTTAATTTGGAGTTAATAAAGCAGACAGGAAATTTCATAGCAGTTTGCAAGCCTTCCCTTCCTGCCGTCATACCATGTACCCAAGCAACCACCAACTTGTGTTGTAGTTTTTGGTTCAAGGGACTGGGTAAAAACAGGTTCTGTGATTGTGTTGTGTATTGATGAAAAGCGGCTTAAAGTAGTTTTCCTACGTGGTCAGGTCTGTTCAGTAGTATAACCCACACATCACCAAGTAGGATACAAATGGATACTGTTGGCCCATGCTGGTCAAGACTGATGTTTTCCAGAGGCTTAACTCAGAATTTCTGGGCACCTGCAAAGCTCTAGGCACCTGCATCTGCTCCTCGACTGCAAAGCGTCCTTCTCCCATTTCTTGCACACATTTCCAAAGTGAGGCTCTTGTAGGAAATGCATCTGCACTTGGTGTCCAGCAAATAAAGGTTTGAGGAGCCCTGTCTCCTCAGCGACTTGGACATAAGATGTTGCTGTATTCTCTTATGAAAGGCTGTTTGGTGACAGCTCTGTGAGTCTATATTACTTCAAGTCTAGATTTAATATATTTTCCTCCAAGGAGGACTGTACTCGGAGAGCAAACTTCAAAGAGCAAATGAAGCAATTGTGCATTTGCTTCATAGCACCTAATTCAAAGATCACCTGACAGCTTTATGGTCTGCTCCAGCTTATATTCTTAGGGGGCTGATCACCTGAAAATTCATAGTAATTGGATCACAGGAGTATATTTTCGTTCTTGTCGAGAAGACTTAACAACTTCCAAGTTAAAATGAATAGGGCAGTAGCTATAGCAGTGGGGAAAACAACTTTTAACTAAAGGATTTTCTTCCCTTATTCCTGTGGCAGAACCTGATGTGTTGCCTGTCAATGCTGGGTGATCACTGACAGCCATGATGGATCAACTGAGAAAGAAATATTTATAGATATTCATATTGTTTTTATTTCCATCCCTCTATTCACTGCTATCCTTCCTTTATCCAGCCCACATAACATGCCTGTCGTCTTTTATACATTAATTCTGAATTCAAATTCTTACCTCTTCTTTTTTCATATAGTTTTATGGTCTTTGAAGATAATGACACATCTGTTCTTTAGTTATCAAATATGTTTCTGATTTTAATGATTTCCTTTGCCTTTTTAAGTATCACCTACAGCAGATCTAAAGTTTTGTTGCACTGATATTTTTCTCCTCTCCAGTTTACAAACTGTGGCTTTATCCTGGAGAGCATTTTGCTCCTTCTGCTCTCAGGGACTTTCATCTGTCAGTTGCTGTTATACAGATGTAATTTGGGCAAAGTAAAGAAAACCCTATTGTGTCTCTAAGCTTATCTATTTCTGCTACCTTTGTCCTTTTGATTATCTGTGAAGAGAAATGGAATGAAAGACAGTTCACTCTATTTACTGTGACTCTATTTTGGTTTGGGGGTTTTGCTTGCTTTTTAAGCAACTCAGTGGTTGAATATGCTAAGAGACTTTTCTGTCTTTAATAAAAAAATTGATTGATTACATAAAAGTCTCAGGTAGTCTCATACCACCTCATGAAGACCTCAGAGTAGACTGGAACACAGTGGATCCAGATTCTGAAATTCCTCCTTATTTCTTTAATTTCCTGTGGTAATTCAGTCTGCAACCCTGGCTGGTAGCAAGGGGATGCCCCAAGTTCTTGTGCCACGACTTTCTATTCCCAGATCACACTGCTGTTCCCACCTGGCCTGCGTGTCTTAGTCTTCTTCCCATGGTAGTGAGAGCTCTAAGAATGACCTAAGGTCAGGTCTGACCTCAGTGAGGAGCCGGTGATTGATCAAACACCTGCACCTGAGAAGACTCCAAAGCAATACAGGGGTTTCTTCCACATCACCTGCCCACCTCTGACTGAAGCAAATCTCTGAAATTTTCCATAATTGAGTAAAACTGCTTCTCTTGTGCTTCTCATTCATAGCTACTCTCCTGTATGATGTGAGGGTAAGTCACAACAGAAAGCGTGCAACTTCTTGCTTGTACTGAGGTGGCACCAGCCATGTCAGCCCAGCCTGGAAGAATGCAACAGACCAGGCTCTGCTCTGCAAGGCACCTACTTCCTAATAATATAACTAGAGTTGCACAGCCACTTCCAGGCACTGAAGTCGCAAATCTGGCACTTTGGATTTCACTTTTCTTAGCTGTGTAACTGGCCTCATCTCAAGTTCCTTGCATGGAAAGAAAGGGTGCACAACAACTTTTGTGAGATGCAGATCACACTCTAAGCTGCTGTGGGATTTTTTAGTTTGTAAAATGGAAACAACCGAATTTCCCTGAATGATGTAATCACAGAGATCTTGCATTTCCAGGATGTTACATAAACTCATCATGCAGCCTGAACTGTTCTGCATGCAGCTGTCATTTCTGAGCAGAAACTAAGAAAATCCCTCAGCTTGTTTCTGAAACTCAAACCCAAGCGTGTGCACTGCAGATCCCTGTTCAGATGACAATTGCTTATCATCTGTTTTTCAGGGGTTCTTTTAGCAGAATTTCACCCAGCCAACATGTTGTTCTGCCATGCAGAAACTAATCTCCAGAAAAAATATTTGTGCATGTAAAAAAATTAGAAAAAAAGCTTGTATGTCCCTTCATTACAATTTCATTTTGTATTCTCTGTAATAGCCTGTATCATAATAAATTCATGATGTAGTCTTGTGAATGTCATTGTTATTTAGCATTAGTTAAGCACTGGTTAATAGACCCTCACCATATTGCTGCACCACTCATAACGTACAGTCATTGAATGGAAACTTACTCTGAAAATTTTATAGACCTCCGAAAGGCTGGTATACACTTGTATTGCTATGGTTAGCACCATTAGTCTTACCAGTCAAATTTGATTACTTCCAAACATTTTTTCCTAAAATGAGTGACAACAGGATTTATCTCTTATCTTTTTAAGCTAAAAAGGTATTTGTTATCTTTTTTTTTCTCTGCAGAGGTTGGTGTCGCGCAAATACCACTTGGCATCACTTCACCACAACAAACAACTAACCGTAGATCACAAGCTGCAGGAATGTAGTCCTCCTGGGACTGTCCGACTAAATGTCAGTTGTGTAATGCCACAGTTACACCGCCTAGTAGGAACTCTACTTGGACCCTTTCAACTACAGTGATCAGTCATTTCTCCCATCTTTCTTTTCTACATCACTGGCACTGGTAAGATATTTTCCGGTAGTTTGTTCCCTGGTTTCTACCATCTGCCACTCTCCCTCCAGCAGAAGTGGGAGATGGACACAATCGGGACTGAGGCTCTCAGATCAGCTTTTAATATTCCAAGGTTTCTGACTCAGACACTGAGGTTCAGGAGCCTTTGTCTCTCTCTGCACAGCAGAAAGCTGCTTTTGTTTTCAAAGAAAGCCAAGATGATTCCTCATCAAGAGATACAAGCAATTATCAAAGTCATGGTTGCAGTCCAGCATATCACCTGCCAGGAAAACATCTCACTTGACATTACTTATAGACAGTGTTCAGTACAGCATAGTGAAAATACCCCATATTTGGCATTCTTTTAGCCTGTTTTTGCTTAGTTCAGGAAATCCACCATTCTTTTTCCTCACGACTCCATGTAATTTCATCTTTGTGGCAGCATTTGGTATATGGAAATTATTAGCTCACAGAAAAGTAAAAATACAAGAAAAGAGGACTACATTCGTGGCTTCACTGAAATAACATTTTTGTCTAAATTAAGGATTTTTTTTCTGGTCATGGTTACACCTATGATGTTCTTAAAATTCAGAGTATGTGTCTTTCTGAATAATTGACCAGCTCAGCTCAGCTGAAGCCAAAAGATCTAGTTCAACATCACGGCTGCTGGGTGGGACTTGGAGCCGATGCTCTCTGAGTAGACAGATTTTTATCACTGCAAGCCTTTCCAGCTGTGACAGCTAAAAAAGGGCCTTTTGGAGACATACCTAACATGTGCCAAATGCTCCTTATACCTTTCGTCTGCATTTGCAGGCCATGTTTGAACAGTCATACACCATTCTGCTCCATATCCTGCTCTGACTCACGTCTGATAGGATTTTTTTTATGATTTCGTCACCACCCAGCTAGGCATTCTGGTAGGAATCTCTTACTGACAGCTACAGAAGCATAGAAATTTACTCTTCCCACCATGGCTTTTACCTTGGGGACAGTGGGGCACATCACTGCAGGACCTTTATGGGCCTCCCCTAGAATATGTCTTTGATGGTCTTTCTTGATAGTGACCACCAGTGGCAACATGCAGTGGCAGCAAAGGTATCCAGCGACAAATCAAGACAACACATAACAGGTTTTCTTGCAAGTTGTTTACTTGCATTTTGGAGGTCTGTTTTCCCACCACGTAAAACATGTTTTGCAATTACGCTGCATTAATCTGTCTTTCCTATGGAGCTCAGTGGGTCTATAGGGCCAAGCTGGCAGAAGCTGGCAGGTGACAGCTCAGGCTGAGTGCAAAAGGGAACATGCAGGAGAAAACTACAACCTCCTTTACAAAGGAATGGTCATGTTTTTCTGCTTTCCAATATGACAACTAAATATTCTTCTCCTTCTCATTGTTGTGAAAATGAATGACCTATACTGTTCTTATTTTGTACAGTATTATTCTCTTAAATCTCCATTGTGCCCACACCATTTTAGAAGGTATTGGACTTACTACTGATCCTTCCTATTCAGTGAGACTTTATTTAGTAAAGGAAGGAAATATGAGTCTTCTGCTCACTACTTCTCTTGGTTTTCCTCTATGTCTTCTACTAGACTGGAATAAAAATAGTCCAATTTTCAATATCTTTCCTTGTCAACACTTCAAGTAAGAGCTACTCAAACTCACTCTTCCTCCAGTGCTACTCACAAAACACCCATTGCTGTAGACATCAGTAATCTACAGTGTGTCAGAAAAGTGGATTCTTTTGGTTACTGGAGCCCAGGAAAAAGTTTAATCCTTCTGAGCCCACAGGATAAAGAAACATTATTCCTATCTGCACTAAGAAATTAATAAAAACCAAATATATAATTAAACTTTAATTAATAAAATAATGCATAAGACCTTCAATTTTTAATTATATGAATACTGAGCAATAAAAAGTTAATATAGTGATAATGTGTTATTAATGAACAATTAATTACTATAATTAGGAGGTGAAGCTGATGAGTTGAGGAAGTGGTTTAGTGCAGATTATTAAGGTAGAGTTTTTATCTTCTACTTATTATGTCCGGTGGTTTTCAAACTGAATATGCAGTAAACCGTGTTTTCAAAGTTACACAGATCCACAGGAGACAACTTGATTATGTACTTTCTTGCAGCTAATGTACATTTTTAGAGTACTGTCTGCCTGGCAGTGGAGATGACAGTGTCAACAAACTTTATCAGAAGATGAGATTTATAGTAGCTCTTATGTTATTCCCCCAGTATGACTGTGAAAGGAAACAAAATTTAAAAGCCTAGAAGAATTTTATTTTGACTTCTCATGATTAATTTTTTCAGTTCTTCTGTTAATACTGTCATTATTACAAACAGTCTTTACTAGTTCACTGTATGAATATACAAATAATTTGAGATTCAGGAGCTGCCAGGTTTCTCACACCTGCCAATGGAAATGCAAGGCCAGAAATAGTCTGTGATAATCCAGACTGGTCTTTTGCATGACAGAAACCATGGCATCCCATCTACTGACCCATGCACAGAGCCCAGGAGCTCCTCAATGAACAAATACCTCGTATTAAAAGCAGGTATTCAGTTTTGATTTAGAAAATTCTGTTAGCAAGGAGTTCACTATGACCCACATAAAATTGTACCAGTGAATATGAAAGCTCCCTCCCACACTTCAAAAACCATAATTTATTTTCTAATTGAATTGCAGGGATATAAATGTGCTGAGATCCCATTACGAAAGAGGAGAGTAGGAGAGTCAGACTGTGTTCATCCATTCAAACGGCATCAGCCTCCTCTTATTCTCTCTACGTCAGCCTTCATAAATCCATCCACAACATTATCACCATTTCTGCAGCGGGTTTTCCTCTGATGTCCCTCAGTTCCCACTCATCCAACTTTCCATGCCTCCTCTCTGCTCAGCCTTGTCATTAAATTTCATGCAACCTTTAGCTATCCCCAGGGCAACTCTCACAACAAGGATTGCTACATTAATTTTGTGTCATGGTTGGTAAGTTAAGAAACAATGTGTAGCTTTGTTTGCAAGTGCAGCTTTTTGCTTTACCTATTAAAATGTCTTTATCTCAGCCCACAAGTTTTCTCATCTTCACCTTTCTGATTCTTTCACCCATCCCACCATCGGGTGAGCAAGCCAGTGGTTGCATAGTGCTTAGTTGCTGGCTGGGGTCAAACCACGACAGATTTTATATAGCTTTCCAAGTTCAAAGAAAGTCTTTTGAGAATTCACTTAAGAGGAAAGATATTTCTTATTTTGCATAATTTACCTGGTTCATTCTACTGAAGCTGATAAAGAGCTGCTTAAAGTTTTCATTACTTTTTTATTCTGCCTGCCCTACTGCCTGTGTTAACACTACACCATAATCTAACAGCTTATGAACATGTTATTTATTTTATATTCAGGACCATTTAGTGCTCTAGAAAACTATGGGCCATTCTTCATCTCATCCACAACTATTTCCTTCAGGGAACTGAATTCAAATCACGAACTAATTGTTCAGGTACCAGAGGTATGAGTGTGGCTTAAATATTCAGATTGACCACAGTTTTGGGTGTCTGACACTTACAGAATAAAAGCCTCTTCTTAGGCAATTTCAAGAAACTCAATGTTAATCTCTGGTTTCGATCCTTCCACTGAAACCTTCTCCAGAACAAGTTACTCTTATATTTCTTTTTAAGTTAGCCTTTAAATCATTACAAATTCTGCCTTTATAATTACTAAAGTAACAGCCGTGTGTTATTGCTTTCATCTGTCCACTGTGGACATAAATGTGGTGTAATCACAGCCACATTTCTTTTTCTTTCTCCAACACTTCATTTTTACTCATGGTCTCTCCCATGTAAAGGGAGAATATTTGTTCTCAGTGTGAAAGCATATGGCCCTTGGAAGAGAGAGAAAACGGTGCAATGTGGGTCTACTTCATCTGAAAAATTATTCCATTGTGATCATATAAAACTTGTGGGATCCTTCAATCTAGTTCCAATTTAAAACCTGTATTAATAGTGTCTTAGCCCTTTAAAAGCACAACAGTTTCTACAAACCTCCAAATGCTAGGTAATTAGGGTTTTCAATCATGACAGTGTTCTTATTCTAATGGCAATTTTGGCAAATAGTGGGTAATTATAGCTCACTGAAAAACTGCATTCTCACTTGAGACCTGCCATCACCAGCTTAATTGCTTCCCAGTGAAACAATAGCATTTTTGTTCAGCTATCCTCTTTTGTTACTCTGCAACTGGGACTGAATACTGTGAAATTTAACTTCTCCACTCTAAACTACAAAGCAGCTTTTCATGGCATGTTTATAAAATACTAGAATGAGCATTTTTCTCTTGTGTTTACCAAGAAAATAAGAATTGATTTATCACAAAATTATGACACTAGGTTTCCTTAAGTTGAAACCATGTGAAAGTTTAAAAATGCAACCCATAAAAGTTTCTGGAAGCCTTACAGAGCACATGAAAGGACTAATGAAAGAGCTACAGGACCTTTTCTTGCATCACTTACCATCCAAGAGCCTTTACACCCACAACTGGTTCCACCAGATCATCTGTGCTTGCATGCAGCCATGTGCATGTTTTTAAAGAATCAGGACTCTATTACTCAGTTGTGAGTTTTCATATACTATTAGTATTTAGCAATCCCAGTTGAGACTGGCAGTTCCAGGGCAGAAACATAAAGCAGGTCTAAGATTTCTGATTCTGCACAGACCAGATGGAGCAGACAGAGCGATAGTAGCCCTGTGAGTGGCCATTGGTAGCCACCCTGTCTTCTGAGTCCTCTGAGTCTGGTGGCATTTGTCACAAATTTAAAATGACATGCCATGTACCTGTCATTGTTCAACGACTCCATGCTGACCATCACAGTAATACAGATACTGTATGAAATAAATAAGCTTGGTACTCACAATTCTTGGCACTGAATGGCGCGTGAGCAAACTGTAACACTTCTGTGAAGTCAGTGCATTTTCTTTAGTTTCCCTCAACTGTTCATCTCTTTCCAAAAGCACCTATTTAGGAAGATTGATACTAGTGTTGTTAATTCTGGAAAGAGTCTTTTAAATTATCTTTGGCTAAATATGAAAGTATTTTTGGTTTTAAGGGCGATTGGCTTCTGTTACTTTAGTCATGACAAGAAAAAACTCTACTATAAGTGTATGATGTCCTGCAGTGTGCCTATATACACCGCTAGGGAGACAATATTTTGGTGTGGAGGGAGTCTGGAATGAATTCTTGTGAATTAGCTATCTAGCAAGCGAATTTCCTAATCTGGCTGAGCAGTGTTTTCCCAAAGCTCTTGTTTTAGCTGCAATAGCCAAGTGTAACATCAGAAAAGCAAAAATTGCTGTGTTCAAGCCCACAGTTTGCAGAAGAGACTGTAATATCTCCTGGACAGCTGCAGATGGAAGAAAGCTTTCCCGGCAGCTGTACAATGTGAATTTTTGCTGGCACAGAGGTGGCTAGTTGGGTTTCGTCTGCCTGCTAATTTAACTACTTTCCTCCTTTATTTTGTGTTATTAGCTAACACAAGCATGCTTTATGTAAATAACCTAACTCTGGAAATTGTTGTGACTGTCTGTAAAGCTCAGAGAAGAGCAAAGAAGATGCATTTACACTAATTATTAAATTGCTTATTTCATCCTTTATGAAGGGCAAAAATACTTTCTCTTAAATTTAATTCTTTGAGGAAATAACCAGCCTCTTCTATTTTCTGAGTTGATATGTGCGTTATGTATACTAGTTCACAAATCACCCGTATTAAAGACAGCTTGGCAGGGGGATTCAGGGCAGTCCAACATTCCAATTGACTGTGTCTCCTAAAAAACCCCAACTGACTGTGTCTGCTAAGTCCCTGCCGAAGGAATGCCAGGATGCTCCCTCCTCGCTGGCAGGGCAAGTCTCCACCTCAGCCTCCACCGAAGAAAAAGACCTCTGTTTCCCAGGGGAGCTGATTTGAGATGGGATCTCAGAGGCGTCTGAGGAAGTTTTGCCCATCTTAAGAGAGGAGCAAATTTAGAAGAGAAATTTCTGCCTGTGGAAAGGATAAGAAGTGGATCCCAGGAGTTGTCTGAGGGGACTCACTGTCTAAGCAGAGGAGCAATGGCACAAACAGCATGTCCCAGCTGGGGCCAGAGCTTTTCTGCTTCCAATTACACAGGCCCCTGGAGTAGATATGCTCAGTCGATGCAGATGACCACTTCACACTCACAGCTTGTATGCAAGGATCAGGACAAGTGAGAAGATCGGGCAGCCCAGTCATCTGCTTGTATAAATCCAGCATGTTTCTCCAGTGAGAGCAGACCCCAGAGAAGCCAAGGGCTCTGGCAGATAGGCCAGCAGAGTCCCACGTGAAGGATACAGGGGTCCAGAGACAGCTTCACCAGAGCAAGTGGGAAGAGTGTCTGGATGGGAAACAAGCAAGCAGCATAAGGACGGGAGGGATGATGCCTCTATCAAGTGATGAGGAGAAAGATGCTCTGGGAAGGGGAGCAGAAGCAGCAAGACATCCGCCATGTCTCTTCCTCTCCAGGATCCTTTCCCAGGATGTCTTGGGGATCTCTGAGGAAACTTTCTGGACCCACCACAGGGCAGGATAATCTCCCCGCCTAAGCTTGGAACATCCTTATTTAACTGATTTAATTCATTGTAAAGAATCATCTTTCTTACACCAATACCTAAAGAATTAAATATTTGAGAACAATCTCATTTGCAATGATGAATGAAAAGGGAGCAAGCTGGAAACGTATTCTGCATTGTAAATTCTCTCGTTGTAAAGTGCTGCTTTTCTCTAACATCTTCATCCTGATACTCTCTTTTTTAACTGATACTGCTCTTGACTTCCACAGGAATGAAACCTGCTCCCTGCGTTTTATGGAGTTGTTCATAACTTACACCTTGCTCAGCTCATTTGGAAGAAATGGCCTAGGACTCCAGCTCTGTAACGGCATCATACTCTCTGGATTTAATTTAACTTCAAAAAAGTAAATAGCCTGTTTTGTTTTGACGTCAAAATAGTTCTGGTGCTAGAGTGGTTGATATCTGAGGGACTTGGCCAGCAAAGCCCAGTTGCTGTCAACATGACCATTATTAAAGCCAAGTTTTTAAACTACTTTCCAGAAATATATGACAAACTACCCTCCTTCACATATGCGTAATTCTTAACATTCACATCGCTGGTACCGAGCCAGAGCTGCTGTGCTAGATACACTTATTAGGACCCTCACTGGCTTTGTTAAAATCAATGGGAGTTGGTTTTGTTCTGCCTGTTTTAGCAACAGAAAGATGGGACACGGTGGCTGTGATAAGCTGTGCAGTGCACATATCTTACCTGGATGTCCCAGAGATTGCTCTGGGGAACCATTTAAAACGAGTGTACATTAACTGTGGTAACAGCTTTCCTTGGAGCTCTAGCAAACTGTCTTCTGTTTCTCTGCTAAAGCTGCTCTATACTGAGAATAAATTAAACTACTCTTCCAAATAGCTAGCAATGTTAATTCCTTAATTGAAGACATAAGGGAGGACAGTTTGGTGTTGATTCACCCTGCTCCTGTGGTGATGACAGTGCTGCATTGCACATCTCTCGGAGAAAGATCTCATGGCTGTTAAAGCCTCACTCCCACAGTACGGTTCCCTGCTGCCTAGTCTCTCCCTTCCATGGAGATGTTTCTCTCATATGCGCTTCCCTTCAGATCTGCCTTCTTCCTGTGAGGCAGAATGGCACAGACATGCTCTCTTTGGTATAGCTGGTTCTAAAACACCATTTTCAGTGAAAACTCTAATAAAAGAGGAGTTTTCAGGGCCATGAGTATGATGTGGGGCATTTTTATTTATTGATTAGATTGAATTAGATTGATTCTGATTTTCATTAGATTGGAAATTGTTTACAACTGTTTTTTAGGTTAAAAAATCAGTTTTGTTTAAAACTACTGTGATGAAAAAGACAAAACTGACTGAACATAGTGTCTTCTCTTCCTCATTACACTGCGACAGCTGACAATCTGATTTTACTGCAGAGCTTTATTTCTGGAGGTATTTCCAAATTTCCTCTCCCCTTTTTCTTCTGTAACTGTAAGCAAGAGAAAGTGAGATTTCTTATTCCTTCTTACTCGCATTTATCTATGGTCTCCTTTGCAAAGAAGAATGTGATGCTTTGCAGACAGATGGAAACAGCTCAGAGCTCAGAGAGGTTGCCCAAATATCGTATACCCCTAAATGCCCCAAGAGTATCTGAGACATGCAATGTGCCAGCAGATGGGATGCAGACCTACAGAGTCTTGGACTCTGTTGGACTGGCAGCTGGAGGGGATGAAAAATACCTGAAGGCACTTCAGCGGCAGCAGATGCCTTTGCTTCAGCAACTGAAGGGAGCCCCAGAGTCCTGTGACCAACCTCTGCATTGTACTCTTCGCCTCACCTTTCACCATCACTACAGCAGAGCACTTAAACAATCTTGGCCATTATATAACATCACAAATATGAATTTGCTCCTGGCCAGTGGTTCAGTGCATAGCAAAGAGTAAGTCTAAATATTTTTAATATCTTGATATATCTTTGCTATAAAGAGGAAACAGAAAATGACATGCCAGCTACTTTACTGGGTCATTGCAAAATCCATATCTCCTCCCATGCAGCAATCATTAGTGCAATGGAAGCCATAAGGTAACATTCAGTTCAAGATCTTTAGCATGATATCATATGCTGTGAGATTTATTTTGACGGGGAGGAGGAGATTTTCAAAACCCAATCAGCTGAAAACATGAGCAGAGCAGAGAGAGGGAAAATGAGCTGAGTATCAACAAAACTGTTCCTTTCAAACACCTTTACCTGTAGGATAAATGTAGATGAGAGAAAGGAGATGCATGAGTTGTCCCAAAGAGCCCATTTAAGTGCTTTTTGTCTTCATCATCAGAGGAAGCAGTGGGACTTGGGTCAGGACTAAGAGTGTATTTAAGTGCTTTTTATTCCCCTCAGGAATCATTCTGGAAAAAGCAAATGAGAGAGGAGTAAAACTAGACTAAGCCTCAACAGGGCATTTGTAAGACTCCTTTTCATTTTAAATTTCTTATTTAGCTTGTTACACATGGAGAGAGAGGAGTCTTTGAGGCCGTGGAAGTTGCATAAATACTCTCATGGAGATCACTGGACAACATTCTGCTTGTCATTGTAAGAGATACAAAGAATTGGTGCAGGGCTGAAGGAAAAAGCCTACAGACTTAGGAAGATACTTGCATGTGTAGTCCTTGAGCAGACTCCAGACCAAATTCTGATATCATTACCAAAATTAATTGTGTTATTCCATGCCAGGGGCTCTCAGGAGTTTAAATAGGGAGGGCCTGTGTCCCTAAGAATAACAAAATGGAGCCACCTGCAAGTACATGATGTTTTTGTGTATCTACAGACACTCTCTGCATTGGTCTACTTGGCAAAGTACAAGAAATGCCACTTATTGAAAGGCAGCTTGTGAGAAGAGACATTGGAACACTCAGCTCTGAAGACTCTAAACAATATTTATCCTTCTTTTACTGTTGCCTGAATGGAAGCTTGAGTAGAAAATAATAGTTTTAAAAAGCCCTAGGAAAAAATTTAATTTCCTTTTAATTGAGAGGGAATTTCACCCTCGGGGGGGTACATTACAAATCTCCCATTCCTCTGATAAAATCAAATTTCCATTTGTGATTTTTCTGCAGAGCTCCCAGAGCTACAATACAGAAGAGCAGCCAGACAGAAGGAAAAAAAAAAAACCACAACCTATACATTTTTTTATTCTGAAGTATACTTTCAAATAAATAAGTCATATTCCTTGGTACCAATGGTGAAATAAAGTTCATAGTGATCACCACTACAAATTATTCCTTAAATCAAAACGTGCCCCTATTTTAATATGAATAGTGGCCACAAATGCAGCTCATTAGACTTCTTAAAAATACACATTTTGTTTAAAGTCATATGAAAGACCTTGGCAAGGAAGGTCTGTAGGGAGAGAGACTTGTTTTTTCTTTTACCAAACACAGATGGAAAAAACCAAACAAGTTGCAAAACAGTCCCTCCTTCAGATCTCAAGGGTTTGTATTCTGTTTCAACAAGTGTCCTTTTCCCAAAAAGAGCGATTAGACTAATCAAGGTGTGATTATTCCTTAAGCAACTTCTCTTATTTATATCCTTAGACCATCATGGCTAAAACACATTATCACGACATGAACCCTAATAGTCACAACACTGAAATAATATGACAAATGCTTAATTTTGCAACCACTTGGTACTTGAAGGAGAATCCCTCTGTCCACACTGCTTAGTCAGACTTCAAAGACAGCTAGTCTGAGTAAATTTGAAATTTCTTCCTACAGAAATTTGGTTTAGAGAGTCTGTAGTGATTTAACCCCAGCTGGCAACTAGGCACCATGCAGCCATTCTCTCATTCCCACTGCAGTGGGATGGGGGAAGAGAATCATAAAAATGATAGAACTTGTGGGTTAAGATAAGAACAGTTTAAAAATTGAAATGAAACAAAATAATTATTATTATTACAATAATAATAATTGAAAATTGTAATGAAAAGGAAAACAACAAAAAGAAAAATAAAACCTGAGAAAAACAAGCAATGCAAATGAAAAACTATGGCTCACCATCCAGTCATAAATGCCCAGCCAGTCCCCAAGCAGCAGGTCACCATCCTCCGGCCAACTTTCCCCAGTTTTATTGTTCAGCATGACATCATATGGTATACAATATCCCTTTGGCCAGTTTGGGTCAGCTGTCCTGGCTGTGTTCCCTCACAGCCTCTTGGGAGCCCCCAGCCTCCCCACTGGCAGGACAATAAGGAAAGCTGAAAAATCCTTGACTTAGTGTGAGCACTGCTCAGCAGCAGCTAAGCGTCAGTGTGGTATCAACATTATTCTCATTCTAAACCCAAAAGAGGACTGTACCAGCTGCTAGGAAGAAAATTAACTCTATCCCAGCTGAAACCAGCACAGTCTGTCTTTGTTATTTGAATCTGATGTTTACAATACTCATAGAATTCACCTTATTTTCCAGTGTGCGCAAACATCTTCAATTGTTTCCTAAAGCTTTCATTTTTTCCAAGATTAATCTTTAAAAGTACAAGAAACACTTAAGGCAGGAGTGCAATCCATGCTTGTCTAAGGTGAGCAGAGGGAGTGTAAGGAGTACACAGCCTATCCAAGCATAGTGAAGATAAATAAAATTTGAAATAAATGACCACATGGTTTGTATGGTTAGCTTCAAAAATCTGTGACATCACTGGGCTTTTGGGAAGGATTTTTTAATGTGTTTGAGTTGTCTGTTCATTGGCAAGAACTGGAAACAAAAGCAGTGACCTACTCGCAGGTCTCACAGTAGTATAGATGGTGCTATAAATGGCATCCTTACATACTTGCTCGTAGAGCACTGCTAAAGTTCCTTGAAGGACATTTGCAGTCTGGAAAACATTGATAGAGGTATTTTCCCACTTGAGAATTCTACCTGGTAAAGTCAAAACAACCCCTGAACTTGCGTTAACTTCAGCAGAGGTTTATCTCAGGGCAAGAAGAGGCAGGAAGTTAATTTTTCAATAATCTCAGAAGGAAATAGTTCTGGTTTTCATCATAGGGATGAAACATAAACGATACTGTATCCCAATGCTTTTCCTGTATAACATTATTTGAATGTTTAGGTTCTGTCAAAATGAAAGATTTCAATAGAAAGCAAATGATTTATTCTGTTTACACTGAAAATGTTGACATTTTCAAGTTCTGTTTGTAATCCACATGAAGACAAATGTCAAAATTGCCCAATGTCCTGTGAAATGGAACTTCTGCCCTCTTTCTCATTTGCTTGGAGAAATAAGATATTAAGCGTGAGAGGATGGATTCGTTTTCCTGTCAGTTGAGTCCTAGCTATCTACATTCAAGAAAAGTTTCAGTTACTTCCAGTTCATGACGACAATTTATGATTAGTTCCAGCTGCAGTGTTGACATCTGTCTACTGCAAACCAAAGAGACTGTCTTTCACCCATTAGCAGCAGTTCAGCTGGGTTTGAGTTCAACATGGCAACTTGTAAACCAAAACCAGTATTTCAAAACAAGTTACAAAAGTTCATACACTCTACTCTCCTCAAGGTGCCAATACAATGAAGGACTTGATATTTTGGAAGGAAGTTTGGCCTTCTGCTCTTCCCTGAAATAAGGTAATTTCAAACAGTTTCTTTCCTTTATTTCTTTTCAAATGGAAAATGTCTGCTCTGAGCTCTGTTTAGCTTTCAAGATTTTTATCCTACTGTTCAGATACTACAAAATTTGAAATTAGAAAGGAATGAAAACTATCTAGTTTGGATTCATTTTGATTTTTCTCCACTTCTACACCTTTTAAAAATAAGTTGGTACTTAGGATATTTTTGGCAAGGCTTCTGAGGTCCTGTCTGCCAGAAAGGAAAATGAAATTACTGATCTAGTGAGGAAATGGATCATAAAAAATACATGGCATGGAATAGATGTGAAAATAAAGAGCAGGAGAATGGATCTCTGGCTGCAGTCTTTCAGGAAAATATTCCATTGAATATGAGGATTTCCAGAAAAAAAAGCCCTCCATTACTTATACGTGCAGTAAATGTTAAGGCAATCAAGCATGAGTTTTTCTTGTGAATGTGCACATATGATTTCATACTGCACAATGAAGTTTCTGCCCGCTTCTGGTTGTAGAAAATTATTTCCCATTTCTTCCACGCCTCCTGATGCTTATGGCAGCCCTAAGGCTGGGCTCACACCATGATCATGCTCCCTGATCCCTCACATCACCTTCATGTTGGCCAACCCCTGGATCAGGGCTGGAATGAGTCTGTTACCCAAATAAACTCATGAGCAGAATCCAAATGCCACCAGTACAGTGGTTGGGCATGACTGGACCAAGACACGTGGTGCTGCAAATGATCTCGTGCTCACACATGACCTATGGGAACACTATAGACAGAGACCGCTATAGACAGGACCTCTGTTTTCTTTCTTCTCATGTGGACTCCTCTTTGGAAAAGTGCTGCAATAATATCCTAATGAGCAACTTCCTTTCACAGAAATAAGCACAGCATTATACATAACAAACAATTCAAAGAAAGTTCATCAATCTACAAAAAACTGGTAATGCAGTGATTGGTTTGAAGAACTGTTTCTGCATATCCCTACTGAAATTCATCATTGTATTGGATTTTTCTAGAATAAATAATTCCTTTTTCACCAAGTTTGATGATACACTTGGCTAAAAATCTGTGAAAACATTCAAGAACACTTTTTGTTCCTTATTTTCTAGCTAATGCCATGTTTTGGCTCAGTCCTATGTTGACATGCCATACCATTCTTATGATAACTTGTGTTTTCCAAGCATGCTCAGTGTGTACGTACATGGTTGTGTCACACCTATGCAACTAGTGCCATACATTGTTAACACAAGTTTAGTTCCCAGCAGTGGCTTTCATGTGGACGTTGCTGTCATCACAGGCTTTGCTGTGGATTTCAAACCTGTTGCTTTTTATATCCACACAGCAACCAAGAGGACTCTGGTCCTGAGTCTAAGTCTAGAACTCCTGGAAGGCCAGGGCCTAAGCTGTAATACTCAAGACTTAAATGAAGAGACTTTGATGGGTGGACACAAAGCATTTTAAGGCACCCTTCTGAATCTGAGCTGTCCTTACAGACTTACCTTTATGTTGCAGTGTAACCTGAAGGTAGGTACTATGAATTTGCTTCATGCACTCTGCTTGAGAATAATAGGCTGATCTTAAATATAGTGGTCATAAATTACACCTAAGCCTCACTCTGTCTGTGGCTATTGGTACAGATGAGTACTGCAAAGAAATAAAAACTTTACTACAAAGATATCTATGATAAACGTAGTTCTAATATTCTATTTTTGACAGTTGAGATCCTAATTCTGGTCTTACAGGTATTGGTTTTTTATCAGTGTGGTTCAGTTTACGTCAATGGACTTAGTCACTGGTTTCCTGATGTACATGGGCACCGCACACACTTCAAAGAAATGAGGCACAGAGTGGCAGGAATAATTGAAAAGGTCCTTAGGCATTGGGATACCAGTGCCACAAAGGTCAGACTTTCCCTTTGTAAGCTGAAAGTGAGTACTTTACAGTGAGTCAGAGCTGAGGCAGGAAAGGGCAGCACAGAGTGGAGGGCAGAGGCTGAAACATTAAGGGCAGAAATATGCAGTTTGTGAACACAGCTGCTTTGCCTTACAGGAGAATCAGAAGAGCAGAGCATTTCCCTGGACTATTCAGTGCACACCTGTGACATTAAGACAAACCAAACCTCAGGACTGGAGTGACCCTCTGGGAGTGTATGACCCATCTCTGAGAGTTATTTTCTCCATGAACAAGAGACAGTTCTGGGACATTGCTTAAGCACAGAGGGATTTTTGCTTTTCTCTCT
>NW_010428786.1:53759-60098 GCF_000710305.1 Buceros rhinoceros silvestris | reverse complement strand
AAACCCCAGAAACTGAAAATCCAAAGCCATTGTACCGGCTAGAGGCTGCCTGGGGAGACAGGAGAGGTAAAGCCAATACCTGCCTCCTACCAACCCCCTCTCCACTGTAACACAGTTAATGGCCAGAAAGGCAGTCTGAAAGCCAGCCAGTACCTTTCACTTCTGACTTCAGGCATTTTAAGTCCCTGCCCACCCTTCAGAACAGGGCTTTTTTTTTTTTTTTAAAAGCAAACCCTAGAAATCCTTGAATTGGATGTGAGATGGAGTGAAAAACAGTTATGCCAAAACCAAAGAGTTGTTCTTGCTTGATGGGTGTCACCAGAGCATCATGTGCTGTGCTAATTTCTCAGCTTGCAAATAGATGTATTTCAGCTGACAGTTGGAAGTGGGCTGCAGATTCCGCTTAAAACATGTTTTTCATGGTGAGTAATGAGGGCAAAACACAAACCAATTCTGGCAGTTAAACTACGCACTTAAACCTTTCATAGTGTTGTCAAACACTATAATCCTTCAAAAATCTGAGTTTGAACAGCCTCAATATTTTATTTAATGAATTTTAAATCCTATAATTACCATAATTAAGACACTCCTTTTGGATTATGTTAGTATGCTGCTCAAAGAGAGAGAAAGCTGTAGGCGATTTTCACTAAAGATTTTCCTGAAAGCAAATGATACGTACAGATCATTTTGAATTCTTCACTATGTCATTTGGGGGAGAATTTATTTTAGAATGCATCAGGCAAGTGTGGTGTGGAAAGTCTGTAACACCACACAAGGAAAGACTTAGAAGGAAAGGGCCTCATTGTCTCCACGCCTGACTCTTCCCATGCTGGCAGTGCACCTAATACAGATATTTCTGCCCCTATTTTGGTAAAACAGGATAGCTGGAAAGAAGTAAACAATTTCTGGGTGTTGTGAGACATACCTTGAGGACTGAAAACAAATGAGGCATGAATTTAATTTGCCGCTGACAAATAGGGTGCAACTTACTGGATTCATACCAATAATTACTGTTTTTAAAATCTTCTAAATCAGTTTCAAGGTCAGGAAAGAAAACTGAGGAGGGGGAAGAAAGGAGAAGCTTCAGGGTGGCTTTGCACTTGCTCCCCTAGTCCCCACCATCCACTGTCTCACTGTGATACCAGATCTTCACAGGTTCCCACCTAGCCACCTTGACAGCACAGGGACAGGAACTCACTGGACAGCTCAGAGCAGCCCTGAGGCCTCCAGGGCTCCCTCTCACAGCCTGCTCCATGATCCTGAGCTGGAAACACCAACCCATTCCTCCTCTGTAGGAGTGTATTTGTACCTGCTGACCAGAACAGCCCAACTGAAAGCAAAGGCTCTGCACTTGGGGTAATTTCAGAGCCAAAATGACTGGTCAGGTCACCACCACATGGGGACACTGCCAGAGATACTATATTCAGCACCATGAATTTCAGCAACCAGCCTCTTCTTTTTCAGAGTGGATACTTAAAAGCAACCATTCACACGCAAACTTCATGGCCATGAACTACCCCAGAGAAGGACAGTGTGTTGAAAATGCATTAAAGAAAGGTTGAGCTCTGCCGTATGGGGGAATTTGAGTGAACAGGATGCTGCAACGCTGCCTGAGGTGGCCTGTGCAATATGGTCTTCATGGGAACAGCTACTGCATTATCAATGGGTAGAAAATTAGGGTTACTTGTGGCTCTGTGACTATAAGCACTTTGCACTTAGCAAATTTAAAAGGTTTCACAGCAAACTAATCAATATTTCTGAGAGAGAATTCTGCTTCACACCCAGATCTGAAGTTCCCAGCACTGTCAAAGCTGTCTCTGAGGACAGCACATACAGCATGACGCTCATTTGTCCTAATAGCTGTACAGCAGTAACTAGCTACATGCCATGTAAATTAACACCAATGAAAATATAGTAAAGTTATTGGAAGATTAAATTGAAGTGGCTACAAGGTATGAAATAGGAATTTGATAGAGGAGAAGATCATAGGGAAATAAAGGATGTTTGTATTTTATGAAGAAGCTTATAGTCAAAATTAGCAAACAGCAGAAAAAAAAAAAAAGGTCCTTTAGCAACAGGTGCCATCAAAAGCTTTAACTTTTAACTGGTATTCCTTCAGCATCTTGAAGAACTGCAGGTGAGATGAGTTGTGATTTCAGCCCATTCTCCAGCTGGTGTTTTCCTAATTAAACATAACATTATTTAACACTTTTTTCATGAGGTGAAGATTTTCTGTGAAGCCTAGATGAGTAAGGTGCCAAACTAAATGGAAGTCTTCAGGACTTAGGTGCCCATCCAAGTCCTAAAGTGTAGTTAAAATGTTGTGCCTTTCATATTTATTCATAGCTCTTAACTGTTGAACTGCACATTTTTATTTTGATTTTAGAATGGTAAACAACATAGAAATAAATAAAAAGGAAAATCCTTTTGAGAAATATCGTTGGAACAACTTTTTTCAAAGACATTCAGGAAAATTAAGATACTGATACCCAACAAGAAGGACGGAGAAGATTTTTAAGACAAGGAAGATGTCTCATACTGTTGAGAAGAGTTTGTTAAGGTTCTTTCAAAATTAACAAATTCTGGTCATCTTCAGCAATCAACCTTGGGCAATCTGGCCCTTAGACTGAGACATGCAGAACTACATTTTTCAGTTGATCTTTAAATCTATCAGAAGATTTTTTTATGTTCACGTAAATTAATTTAAAACTAGGACCAAAAAGAGATTAATTTTCAGTTACCAGTTTGGCTCCTTTCATACATGAAACAACATTCAATCAGTGATAAAGACAATCAAGGTTATCATCTGATGAAAACTTGCACAGTCTTACTGATTTAAGTTATGCTGATTCTCAACCAAATGAGTCTATGACCTGAAAAGAGTGAAAGATATTTTCATTCATCTAAAAGCAGGGTTTTAAAAACATTGAACCTTTTCATTCACTTCTGATTTTGTCCAGAAAATTCATCTTTTGTTTGCGATTAAAATCCTATACTTCAGGCCATGTTTCCTATGATATATCCTATTTCTCAGGTGCTGGAGGCATGCCCTGGAGAGTATTATTCCTTTACTTAGTGTGTGTCAGACCACATTAGACACAGTTCATTACACTGACACAAGATTTATCCTTCTGATAAAAAAAGCAAAATCTTCAGCTGGGCAAACAGACCTCAGACTGAAGTTCGATAGTTCAGAATGAAAAATATCTGGTTTTTAAACACTGCTAGTATTCACAAGCCCAGAGGTTGTGTTTGTGGTGCCTGCGCTAGCTTTAAGATATCGTTTAAAAGACCAAAGAAAGGCAAATGGTTGAATTAGCTCTATCTCCAGGCCAGTTACAGAGGTACTGATTACTTGTCATTTCTTCTACAGACAACAGAAACTTCACCCTGCAAATCAGACATTCTAATTCAAGAGGAGTCTCCTTGGATAAGAGATTACACAGTTGGAAGGAAGCTGCTTTCAGAAAAAATATTTCGTCATAAAGCAATATAGCCCAAAAGAATTTGGACACGAGTCCTTAGGTCCCAACCATAAATGAAATAATGTCAACATTGGTAACGTTATCAATATCAACTAATAGAAGATATTAGAAATTTGATGTTAGGAATGAACACTGAAATAGGGCTCTTCACAAATATTCCCAGTGTTTTAAATTTCACTGGAAATGGAAATTAGTATCTTTCTAAATTATCTGCTAAATTTATTGTCTTTCTAAATTTAAATGCAGTTCTACCGTCATATTCAAGAAAAATAGTACCATTGCACTAGCACTCACGGCAGAGGTCCAAGCTGATAAAAGGACACATTTTGAACAGTATATTACATGTCATTTGATCTCACCCAATTATTTACATTAAGTTACTGAATTTGCAATTATTTGCATTTGATTAAAGAACTGAGCATTTTAGGACAGATGTCAGCTTGAAGACACAGCTCTGTGGACTCATCTTTTTTGCCATGCTTATTGCCGTCTGTGGTCAGTTTACTTGGTTATTTATTTTTGTTTACTGCTAAAAAATACTCCCCAGTTCTTTAGATCTGTCTCCTGATCTTGTTACCAAATAAGAAAATCACTTAGCAAGCAACATTTTCAATTCATGTAGTTCCTTAGAAATTGCAGTCAGATCACTTCTAAATTTTATTCTTGACAGTATCGTCTAAGCTTTTCATTGTAACAGAATCTTTCCAGTGCTAGAATCATTTTTATGGTCCACTGTTTTTTTAAACATGACAAAATCTTTCAATATCTTCTTTGAAGTGAAGATCCTGGAGCAGGATGTGGTATTCCACCAGAACTAGTCTCATTGGAATCACACAGGGACGCCATCTCCCAGACTCTGTTCACCATCGTCAGTCCTTACCTCTTGATTCAGTCTAACTTTGCTCTCTAATCTCAATACTCATGACTTTCTCAGGCACAGTCTCCTGTTCTGTATCTTACATTTCAGTTTCTACTTTTGCTTGCACTTTATTTAAAGGTTTTTCATATGAGTTATTTTACCAAGGGATGCAGGTCAAACTACCAGACTGTTTCTCTGTCCTAATTAATTTATTTTCTGTTTTGTCAATCTTTGCATCATGCACAAAAGTTTTCAATAATCATTCTGTGTCTGTATTTACCCTTACAAAATGCTAAACCAGCTCAAAGTTTCTTCCAGCTTTAGAGATTCAATCTAGTCATTCCACCTTTTCAATTGACACTTCCTTTTTGTGACCTGTTAGTTCACAGTCCATTTAGTTCATACTTTATCATTTCTAAAGACTATTTGGTCTTTAATCAGACTGTCGTTCTCTGCTAAATCAAATGCCTTTAAAAATCAGAGTATACTCAACAGAGGTTGATTGCATATATATTTAAATGTGACAAAATGGTACATCTCTCACGAAGTATATCCTCAAAAGAGCATTGACTAACATTGATTATACTCCTTTCCTTTATTCATCCATTGACTGCATTTTACATCAGCGTTTTCACTGTGTTCCCTGAGACTAATGCTGGGCTAAATATCCATCAGTGATCAAGATGTCCCAATTTATTTTTTTAAATATTGGCTCAGAATTAACATTTTCCCCCCATTTTCTGAAATTTCAGCAGTATTCCAATATTCATTAAAAATTCATGCCTACAACTAGAGTTTCTTCAGCCAAATCTTCAAAAACCTTTTTGGTCAAAATTGCTACAAGAACCCATCCTTGTCTCTTATCCGCTTGTGGTTGTGCAGTGTAAAGCATTTTATATTTTTATGTTGCTGTCCTTTCCCCCATGCTTTGTGTGTGTGTGTGTGTGTGTGTGTGTGTGTGTGTGTGTGTGTGTGTGTGCAATTGCTCAAAAAACAATGAATCTGTAAGTGGATGTGTTTCTGTATGACTCAGAAACATGAGCGCTGGTGTTGGTTAACATTTCCATACACTTCTGAAATATTACACATTATTTGCCACCTGAGCAGAGAAGGGTAGCATACAATTAAACTGCTTATTATTCTGTTTAAATAAACTTTAGAGTCAAATAATAATGACTTTACATAAGGATACTATTAAAAGAAATGCCTGGGAATACAGCAAGATGTCACTAACAGGAAAAAATATAATAGCTGTTTGGGTTTGGGTTACAAAATCAGGTGGAAGTGGGACATGGAGAGGAAATTTCCTGTGAGGTTTGCCCATGAAAACTACTCCTTTTGGTTATTAGACTCTATTTATTCTGGTTTAACAGGTCTACCATCATGATTAACAGCTTTGCTCAGTGTTTAATTTATCTAAAGGCTCAAGGCAATCACAGCAAAATCTCATTCTGTGTAGTTCTTAATAGCAGTGTGTACCCAACATGCGGCTCATTCAGCTGTACGAGAGACAATACAAATTAGATTGCAGTACTGATGAACATTGTCAGTTGGTTTTGGATGGTCTGAGCTTAGTTTCCTGAAATCACCAGTATCCCTTTGAGGTGCATGCTACTGAGGTTATGCAGCTGAGCAAAAGTGCGTAGGACCTGTGTAGATTACAATATGCATGGCTCCTCACTGCCTCTATAGAGGCCTGGTTTACCTCCTTCAGGTATAGGAGGTCCACTACAGGGACCTCAATATACGCGCAAGTTATTAAATTACACCTATGGTGGGCCTTCTGCCCCAACCCTTCTGTTACCATTTTTTTCAACTGTTATAAGGAAAACAAGTAAATCCTCCAACACCATGTGCTAAAGGCAAGCCTGGCAGAGCCCACTGCAGCCCTGTGGCAGCTCTCAGATAAGGTGAGCCTTAAAACCAGCTGATTCCCTTCCAAAGCATTCTGTTGTCTTTCTATTGCTCTTGCACAAAGGAGACATGATTCCTGCT